>NW_026922192.1:0-19441 GCF_032062105.1 Saccostrea cuccullata | reverse complement strand
TACCTTGTCATGATCGGAAAATAACTGAAAAATCCGTTGTCAATTAGTGTATAAAAAATGACTAACATTTAAGTATGAAAAACTTCAGTCAGCATTTGACTCAATGATAAATTGTATTTGCTGACAAGGTCATTGTACCGACTAACGACTGATATTCTTGTTTAATCAACTAGTTTGTCAATAATTTACCTCGTTTTAGAAATTGTTTGAAATTATGTAGAGCATGATTTTGCGTAATGAATCACTTGAGATATATAAACTCAATATGCAGGTGATTAATGTATATTTCTGATAAGTAAGGGAAGTAACGAGAGCAAAAGCGCTATTTCCTGCAGGCGTGGATCCAGAAACTTTTCCTAGGGTGGGGGTGGGGGGGGGCGCTTCCCGGGTCTAAAATTGAAATATCTTGCTAATTATTATATTATAATTGCAGGATACATTTTAAAAAAAATTATTTCATCCATCTAGAAAAAGAAGTTAAGTAATTGATATCATCAAATGAAAATATGCAAAGTAGGTACAGCAATCATAACATACTTTCGATGTTAGAAAATATGAATAATCAACAGAATCAGCGAATGTAAGGAACCTAGAAACGTAAAAAATGAATTGAAACTGTTCATTTTGCCCATATTTGCAGAATGTTTTGTTTATAAAAGCATAATAAAAGAAATAAAATATTAGGCCCTTTGGTAACTCAATAGTGTATGTGTAACTTTTTTAAAAATATATTATTTCATTATCAAGCAAATACTCTGAAAGAATGCTTATATGCGTAAATGATCTATTTTGTACTTTATTTTGTAACAGAGATACTAGAATATTGTTTTAAACATGTGTACTTTTTTATATGAAAAATATATTTTTTCGGTAATTAATACACGTACAAGTAAAAGTTTAAACAGAGTCAGATTATTAAATAAATGATTTTAAATGATTATTTTCGACGTACTTTTCACCATCTGATAAGTATAATGTACCAAACAAAATGGTTTGCCAATCCCTTCTTGCAAGCAATCAAATAAAGAATATAGAAAAGTTAACCTGCCCAAATGATACCAAAGATCGATGTACTTTTATAATTATTGTATCTTGATCATTAAAATTCTAGCCTGGGTTTAAATAGGTACAAAATGCTCGTTTAAAATTTGAATTAAAATTTAAAAAACAACTCGAATTCGAAGCAACATATATTTATAAGAATTCAAAGGTGGCCCATTACAATGGAATTGGAGAGAGGATACAGCCAAAATTTACAAGTAGGTACATTCTGTCTTAATTTAAAGCCTTTTGCATTGACTTGTTTGCAACTAGTTTTTCTTTAAAATCAAAATATTAAAAAAAATCAATCAACAAATTTCCATTCGAAACTATGTTAACTTGATTTTTTTGTGAAATACTCTTTGTAAATTTAAAATGAAATATTTATATAATAGTTATATCATTATTATATGTTATGAAAGTTTAAGCAGAACAGCCGTAAGTATGTCAAATAAGG
The DNA here is from genome assembly GCF_032062105.1 of Saccostrea cuccullata. Taxonomy (NCBI): domain Eukaryota; kingdom Metazoa; phylum Mollusca; class Bivalvia; order Ostreida; family Ostreidae; genus Saccostrea; species Saccostrea cuccullata. Next base: position 17,943 of record NW_026922192.1, on the reverse strand, counting down.
ATGATTTAAACAATGTTAGATTTCTTTTTTAATAAGATGTAAATTGTCTTTTAACAGGAAAAGGAGGAAAATGAACAATTTTTCAACCATCATATTCCTAACGTATTTAGGTTTCTCTAGCGTATTTTTTAAAGGTACATAAAAACAACCATGCATGAAGATTTTTTTCGTTGAAATAAAGAAAAAAAAACCGATATGATTATATTTCAACATTTTTTTCCTTTCCTGTTTGAATAATTTTATACATTTAGAATTAAGAACTGATGCTCAGACTTGTTTGACTGACCCGAACTGTTATAATTCTGAAGTTTTGACTGTAAAGAGTCCATGGAAAAGAGCTGTTACATGCAGGTTAGTCAGACCATAAGAATTTAATAAGGTCTTTCCACCCTTTCAATTTTAATGGTTAAAAGTACAAAAGTTGAATTTATTTCCATTTAATAAAGTTTAAATTTACCAATTATTTCCAAAAATATTTTGGTCGCCATATTATTTAAGACGGAGACGTAAAAAAAGAAGCATATGTCAACATAAAAAAATGGTACATTTTTTGTAAACAGTATCATAATTATTATGTAAAAACTGAGTCAAATGCATAATTATGATGCTGAAAGTTCCTAAAACTTTCTACTTATAAGATACTTTTGAATTGTGAATATCAGGGAAACTATTTTACATTAGAAGTACAATAAAGAAAATGCCTGAATGAAGCTACCTGAGCAGGAGTTATTGCCCTTGTCAACATTTTTTAAAGATTGAATAATTGATTAAATAAAGGAAATATGCATTTTTAAAAAATTCCTTTACTTAACAATATTTATCATTACCCTATGGAAAATCATTCTTCCAAAATATGTTGTTCTATTGGGTATGCATTTAATTTAGTAACAATTTTTTGCAAAAACCTATCACATCATAGGAGGGTGGAATTACCTTATTCCTTGTAACGGCCATATATTAGGTTGTCTCCAAGGATTAAAGCGCTATTGTTTTTTTATCTTGTAGGTTTTCTTATAGTATTATTTGTAAACATTTTCTGATTTATTAGCATTATTTTTTTAGCTTTCAATTCAATACTCTCCTGCCAGTTTGTAAGGGATAATATTCAACATCTTTAACATAATTAATAGAATTTACAACCAATGGACACATTCAGCGTTGAATTAAATGAAGCTGTCCGTTAAACGTCGTTTTTGACACACATCAACGTTTAACTAAATTAAGCTGAGCTTTTAAACTTTTTTACTTGCTGGTTTACACAGTGATTTCAATGTATTTTTTTTCTTTTGTGGGTCAACATAGTAAGATAAAAAGCCACCTGAAATGTGCAAAGAAGAAGAGAATTGCTGATTGCGAAGCAGATCAGAGTAGTGTTCACAATGCAAACCAGATTGTCGCCAAGGCAAAAGCAACTGCTGGGCATTTAAAAGAACTTTATTTTCATTACGGATGCGGTGAGTAATTTGCAATACTTATGACTTTATTTTTAAATAAAACGCCAATTTTTTATTTATAAGATTTTGAATGCTTCTATTGTGAAGGTTCATTTTTTCTGCCAATAATAGCTGGTACGGAGCCCAGAATTCTTCTTTATAAGATTCATGCAAATCTTTTCTTCGACATTCGAAATTATAATTTTTTTAAAATTGTTTTTTTTTTACATTATTTTATAGATCATCTTAACGGTGCCACTCGTCAAATCACTAGTCTGCTGCTTATAGTTTCTGGACTTTTATTTTTGTTCAATGTTTGAAATCAAAAATATAATAAAGAAATCATCGAGAAAATACTTATACATTGTGTTTTATGTTCCCTTCGAAAAAGGGAGGGGATATTGCTTTGCTGCTGTCTGTCAGTCCACCATCGTTTTCCGTTTATTTTCTTTGCAGAGGTTGCAACATGTTGAAATGGACTTTGGTATACAGATTAATCATAAGAATGTGTGTCAAATTCTGTTTGGGTACGATCGGCCCATTTTTGACAGAGTATACCCCCTTGGGCTTAAAAAAAATCCATTCATTTGCAGTTTCCGATCATTTTCTTTGCAGAGGTTGCACATATTGAAATGAAATTTGGTATACAGATTTATCAAAAGAATATCTGGGTCCAATCGTGCCAATTTGGACAGTTATACCCCTTAGACTTGGAAAAAATCCATTTATTTGGGCTGAGGGGGGGGGGGGCATAAGTGTTTTACAAACATCTCTTGTTAATACCATAGCCTACGATTTAAAAGGTTCATACATATGGGGTATTATTTGGAGTTACTGAATAGGAATATGCTCTATTGATGTATTGCGCCTTCGTTACCCCCCCCCCCTCCGATAAAACTGCCATCCAGTCACGTTGCAAGACCTTTCAGTATAAATTCAGTTGTCGAAAAGAAACACGTGGGAATGTTAATGAGAAGAGATTGATACTTCCTTGATTTATTGTGATTTACGTCCAAGAATTTTAGGGACTCGCTTTTTTTCACGTCTAAGTGCTGAACAGTTGAAACCTATTTTTTATGTCGCCTGCAGATCAGAGCGGCGCTAAATGATCATTTTACCCGGCTTCTTTCCGTCTGTCATACCTTGTACCTCAAGAACTGATAGAGATATGTACTTCATATTTTGCGCATTGATTGTTTGGCACTGTAAGTTGCCATTTTTACCGATCTCGTTACCCTTGACCTTCAACATACTTTACTAAAAATGTAAAAGTGGCGCAGTAATTCATTAATTAGGAATGGAAACAAGCATATTTATAAAACAAGGGGGCCATCGCTCATCTAAGTAATTTGGGTGATGCAGTTCTTTACCAATTCTCTCCCGTCTTGTTAAACCTTTTTGTGGCCACCTTCCCCCTCCCCTATCATGATTTTATACTCTAGAATTATCACTACCCCAATATGCTTCCACATACGTTACAGCTTTCTTGGCACAGTTGTTCTTGAGATGTTTAAAGATTTCACCTATACATTTCTATGTAGAACATGGATTCCCTATTGTGGCCCCGCCCTACCTCCCCAGGTCATAATTTTGACAATTTAGATTTTACACTACCCAAGAATGCCTCTACATAAGTTTCAGCTTTCCTGGCCCTGCATCGTCGCAAACCACGGCCAAAATGTACGATCCACTCCCATTCTGGCCGTGGTTGCATGGACGAGAATATTTTGTAGCTCATTAAAGTATTGACTAATACGGGTAAACTCATAGTCAGAAATTGACCTTTCATGCCACCTTTCAATGTCCAATCGCAATGTACGAAATACTGCTGAAATGATTTGTTGATTTCAGCAAAACTTGTCATTGACTGAATATGACGTCACAATAGAGAGGCGTAAATATCCAAGATTACGACACTTTTTGTGATCAGAGCAGCCACGTGTAAGAGAAAGCTATGTGCGGACTCCGGACCATGGCTTGAGACGATGCTGGCCCATTAGTTCTTGAGAAGCTTTTTAAAGTTTTTTCCTATATATATAATCTATGTAAAACTTGGATTCCCTATTGTGGCCCCGCCCTATCTACCGCGGTCATGATTTTGACATTTAGATTCTACACTACCCAGAATGCCTGTACATAAGTTTCAGCTTTCGTGGTCCAGTGGTTCTTGAGAAGATTTTTAAAGATTTTTCCTATATATATATATATATCTAGGTAAAAACTGATCCCTATTGTGGCCCCGCCCTACCCTCAAGGATCATGATTTTTAAAATTCAGAATCTACACTGCCCAAGAATGCCTCTACGTAAGTTTCAGCTTTACTGGCCAAGTGGTTCTTGAGAAGAAGATATTTAAGATTTTTTCCTACATATTCTATTTAAAAATTGTGTTCCCTATTATGACCCCGCCCTACCCCTCGGGGTCATGCTTTGGACAATTTGTAATCTACACTATCCCAGGATGTTTCCACACAAGTTTCAGCTTTTCTGGCCCAGTGGTTCTTGAGAAGATTTCTAAAGATTTTTTTCTATATATTTCTATGTAAACCTTAGATCCCCTATTCTGGCCCCGCCCTCTCCCCCGGGGGTCATGATTTTGACAATTTAGATTCTACATTACACAAGGGTGCTTCCACGTGAGTTTCAGCTTTCCTGGCCCAGTGGTTCTTGAGCAGAAGATTTTTAAAAGATTTTTCCTACATATTCTCTTATGTAAAACTCTGATTCCCTATTGTGGCCCCGCCCTAACTCTGGGTCATAATTTGAACAATTTATTATTTACACTACGCCAGGATGCTTCGGCAAAAGTTTCAGCTTTTCTAGCCCATTGGTTCTTGACAAGATTTTTTAATGACCCCACCTTTTTTGGCTTTTCTTGATTGTCTCCCCTTGTGAAGGGACTTGGCCATTCATTTTTACAATTTAAACTTCCCTTTACCCATAGATGCTTTGTACTAAGTTTTGTTAAAATTAGCCAAGTGGTTCTTGAGAAGAAGTCGAAAAAATAAAAAAGTATACAGACGGATGGACGGACTACGGACAAGATGCGTTCAGAAAAGCTCATTTGAGCCTTCGGCTCAGGTGAGCTAATAAAAATTTAAGTACTATGAATATAAAAGAAAAATGCTAGGTGGACAGTGTATAATTATTCAGTATAGGAAAAAGAAAAACGAATAGTTTTCACCAAATGAATTTTTTAATGAATTTTACTGATTGAAAGCAAAGGGGGTAACTCTTTAAGGACGGGCCAAGGTAAAAAAAAAATTAGGACACTTTCTTACAAATTAAGAATAAAACATGAAGATAATGTCTACATATACTGCGTATTAGGTCACTGTATATCAGGCCTAGGGGGCAATAAAACTTAACGAGCTCACTTTCGATCTCAGTCGCACTTTTCCACTATATATACCTTTAGTAAAAGTGAGTTCACCTACGTTTTATGGCCCCAGGCCTGTTATGCATTCAGATTCATTGCTTATGGGGCTATTATTGATCGGATACCTGAACTAAGACTTCTGAAATTTGAGTGGCGGCTGTTGTTAATTAATATTTATACCATAAAACTGTTCTTTGAAACTGTGTTATATTCAGTGACCATACAAACTGACGTTTACATATTATAAAACATCGGGGTCGGGATCGCACTACGTTTCGTGTAGAGTGACAGTTGGTGTAAAAACTTTTAAACACGTATTAACACATGTAAAATGAGAAAAAAATCTTTATATTATATCTCTATTGGTAATACAATGCACTCGAATTTGATTGGCTGGTAAAAAAAACTTTAAAACACAACAATGACTTCAAATGGTACTGTTTACAGCAATAATGGCCTAGGAATCATTGCACGTGGGATGTAATGACCCGGTCATTATAATTAATGACCGCTAAATAATGACCTCTTAAGGACAAGATCTAATAAATGAAAGGTGCCTACAGATTTATCAAACTTGAGAAATAAATTCCTTTATTGATGCTTTACAACTTTAGCTTGGTCAAATAAGGTGTTTCGGAGCATAATTTGTAGGTAAACAAGATGAAAAACTGTATTTTAAACTATTATTTTCAATGAAAAATTAAGAAACCAGTTTTTTTCGTATTCGGCAAAGGAAATGTATCCAGATTGCCTACAATATCTCAGAAAACGGTAATTAGTATGTTCATGGCCTCTTCTTTAAATTAAATCTCAAATTTAATATAAGTATCCGGTTTACTTTTTTTCATATGATTTAAAATTGAATAACATGAAAATACAATATTTTTTACATAATTCTGCTAAAACTGTAAAGTACGGGAAAAAGAAAGTTGAAATTGATTATGACGTCATAATGGATCTAGCACTAAAAAAGTAGTCTCAAGTTATTTACTAGATCTTGACCTTAATCAAAAATTTCTTTTTGAGTGAAGATAATGCATAAAATAATAATTATTCGAGAAAACAACGTTTTTAAAATTGTGCATGGTCTGTTTTGCATTACCAAACAGAATACGGCAAAATTTTATCGTTAACTTAAGGAGGCTCATTACACCTTTTTGCTGACGTACTACACAAAAAAAATAAACGAATTGTACGGATCCTCTATAATATGACCCTGACCCTTAAAACGCTTTAAAAATAGATAAAACATGTGGTGTTGTAAACAGTGAGAACAAAGTAACGGATTCCTTATGCATAAACAAAGAAGGATTGCTTTTAAGCAGAAACAAAACAAAAACAACAGTCAAATCTTCGCCAAACAGTGATGCAATTTAGTACAATGTATGCAGTGAGCTATATACAATCAGACATGTTTGTATGAGGAAATTGAGTTAAAATCTACAACCTTGTGAAATTAAAAAGTTATTTCTGCACTATTTACTGTGTTCATGTTGAATTTATATATTTGTTTTGTCCTTTAAATGTATAATCTGGCAATTTAAAAATTTAGATGTAATGTCAAAAGTTCCTTAGTGTTTTTAGTCTTGGGTAATTAGGAAAGATAACTTTTGAAAGTGGACTTTTTATACCAAATATTTATTTAATTGGAATTTTCATTTCGTTTTAACATTCTTCATTCAAATTGACACATGTAATTTATTGAAATACATTCCTTGTCTCTTCAGAACTCATTTTATTAATGTTTTATGCATAGATTAAAAAGATAATGACATTAATTGTTTTTTATGAGAAAATTATTTTTTCTAATGAAATTATTATTAGGTATTATGAGGTATTTTCACTGTGTGTACTTGTCTCAAGAAGATGCCCATCATTTGACACTGAAAGTTCTGAAATTCTATTGATAATAAACTTGAAATGAAATATTTCACTAAAATTAGACAAAAACTAAAAAAGGTCTATAAAAATTTTTATGATATCAATACCCCCATCTGGATATTTGACATCTACATTATAAGTGGTGCTGTATTGAAATCTAAAATAAACTGTGGATGTAATCAGCCACCTTGAACGGTTTACTCATTTCAAAATATAAGTTTCAATTCAGTTCTGGAATGTAGAAGCGGCTCTGTAAAGAGTTGAAATTATGTGTTAGATTTTGACTGGGTAGAGGAAAACACAGGAGTGGCAGTTTTATCAATAAAACCAATGTAAACACAACCTATGAGCTTCACGAGCGTAGCGAAGCTCATAGGTTATGTTTCCATTGGTTAATTGATAAAACTGCCGACTCCTGTGAGGAAAAGTAATGGTTAGTTATAACAATGTATGTCGCTATCAACCACATTTTTTTTTTATCAGTAAATCATGATGCAAAAAAATTACACGACTTGCAGACGTCATCTGAAACAACTTCACTATACGGAGTGTAGCGAATCCTGATCCCGATCAAGGAAAACAGATAAACGGTTAGAGAGTTCATACTTTTCAATATATATTGGTATAATAAAACAACTAATTACCCCTTTTGAGGTCAACATGGTGAAATAAGGACCCTCACCTGGCCCACGAGGTGACCTGACCTGACTGACGCCGCATCATTTCACCATGTTGACCTCAAAAGGGGTAATTAATTGTATAATAATGACTTCAGTTTAATTATTGTATTTATTTGCAGGTTTGGAATCTGTTTTTTTTTTTATTTACAGACTCTATAGCAGGCTTATACTATGAGTGGATTTCTCTTGTGAATTTATGATTTTTTGATTGTTTGAAATACTGTCTAAGCTAGTAGTATATAAATAGCTGACCACTATTAGATTTGATTACTCTTTTAAAGAAGCTAAAAGCAGGCGTCACATGCAATCCTTGGAACAGTCTAGTTTATTGAATCAACAGATACTATCAACAGCCCACATTCCAAAATAAGAAGTTCATGGAAGTTCAGAGAAATTGTCGAACCTTCCAAACAAATAATGATTTCAATATGGATGCTGTCCAACATAGAAGGGTACTGGCAAATAATTGACAGATTTCACGTCACTTTTTCTTCTGTGTACAGATGCATCATGCGGACTTGTACAGTTCTACAATGCCTGTCTGCAGAATAAATCACGTGACCTACTGGTTAGTATATATAATGTATACATGTACTGTGTGAGTGTAATAAAAGGTGCTCATTTATAAGCTTTCGTTTTCATTTTTTAAAAAAAAGGGGGAGGGGGGGCAATGACAAGCAAAAATTCCTTATAAAAATATGGCATTTTTATTTTTCGGGGCATAATGAAGTAGCTTTTCTATAGAAAACAATATATCTCAATCTAATTCTTATGAGAGACACGTGCCATTCTTGTTTTAACGGCCGTTCACAAAAAGTTCTACAATTTTTAACCAGTGCAAGATCATTGTTCTTTGTCCCCCCGCTTTCGCAAAAGCGAGGGGACATTAAATCTCATTCGTCTATCCCTCCGTCAGTCTGTCTGTCCGTCCGTCACAAAAACCTCAACCTTGCCCATAACTTTTGCTTTAGTGGAGCTATGACTTCCATATTTCATATGTGTATTCCTTGTGACAAGACCTTTCTTTTGGGTAGTACCAAATTTGACCTTTTGACCTTGGAGTTTGACCCACTTATACATAAATGTTAATTTTTACTTTGGCCATAACTTTTGAACGGTAGATACTAGGACTTTCATATTTCACACATGTATTCTTTGTGGCAAGTCCTTTCATTGGATACGATCAACTTTGACCATTAGACTCTGACCTTTGAGGTTTCCTTACCTATGAAAATAACTTTTGAACGGTAAGGGAAAAGGCTTTCATACTTCACATATTTAATTCTTGTGACAAGACCTTTCATTGGAAAACAAGAACTTTGACCCTCTGACCTTTACCTTGGAGTTTGACCTACTTTTTTTTTAAAACTTGAACCTTGGCCTTAACTTTTGAACAGCAAGGGCTAGGGCTTTCACACTTCACATATTTAATCCTTGTGTCAAGACCTTTCATTGATATCAATAACTTTGACCTTGTGACCTTGACCTTGGAGTTTGAGCTACTATTTAAAATCTATAACCTTGGCCATAGCTTTTTAACGGTGCAGGCTAGGGCTCTCATACCTCACATATGTAATCTTTGTGACAACACCGTTCATCGAAATCAAAAACTGATGCACTATTTTATGTATCTTAATGTAGTCTACTTGTGTGCCGAGTTATATTGAAATCAGATCAATACTGTAGGAGGAGTAGCATTGTAAAGGAATTTCTCAGAAAATTATATTTTCAGTAACCATGGCAACACCGTTCATCAATATTAAAAACTGATGCACTATTTTATGTATCTTAGTGTAGTCTACTTGTATTCCAAGTTATACTGAAATCACACCAAAACTTTAGGAGGAGTAGCGTTTTGAAAAATTGTTTACAGACAGACGGACGGACACCTTACTATCGCATAAGCTCTTCTGGTCTCTGACCAGCAGAGCTAAAAACGGGCCAAAAAAAGCCAATTGGAACGGAACCGAAAAAAAGCTCAGCCTGTGGTTTCAAAGTCTATTAGAACATGTTCCAAATGGAAAGAAAAACAAGAACATAAGCCAAGTGGACATTTTAAGAGCTGCTGTAGAATATATCCAACAGTTGCAAACCCTGCACCAGAACAGGAATACGACATCCACTCACTATACAGAGCCGCTTTCTCCAGCGCCGAGCATGTCTACCCATGAAGAGGAACTTCCAGACCTCACTCCCTGGTTCTCCTTCACTTCAGAACTTTCAGACCTAGGTCCCTCGGCGCTGTTTTAACATTTTAGAAAAAAATTAAAAAACGGCTCTTTTGAGAGCCACACAACTCTTTAGTATAGATGCTTTTTTATACTGTCAAAAAAAAAAAAACCTGTATCAAGTCAACATCAGGTCACTGTTTTTTTGTTTTTTTTTAATTCTGAGGGGAACCCTGTTTTTTTGTTTTTTGTTTTTTTTTAATTTAAGGCCTATAGAATGTTTTTTTTTCTTTTCGATTTTTTTTATCAAGCTGATCCTAAATTCAGAGGGCGATGTTTTTTAAAATTTGCATTTCTGATTTCTTTTAATTATTAGCAGTATACCAGTCTCAAGGAAATTTTTAAAAAGCTTTGTTTAAGAAAATAAATCATACCTCATGTTTGTTAGGATGGATGACGTTATCTTGGATTTTTAAGACGCTGAGTCTATGGGTTTTTTTTTAAATCAAACACACAAAAAAAATCTAGAGTGGTATATACCCCGAAAACTAAATACGAATCGTTTTTAAACACATTCTATTCTACTTAAAAATTTCACTTTCGAAATCAAGTGGATTCTAAGAAAAAGGAGCTTACATGTATACTATGGTTTTCTGAAAAGAAAAAAAAAACCGGTGACCTTTGAACTCGGGTTGTGTTTATCCCTAAACCCATTTTCACTTGATTTATACTTTAGTTCCGATTCTTTTGAAATAAAAACTATATGGGCCCCTTTCCCTAGGTCTCATCTTACTAACTACACCCCTTTCCCTGGTCTCACCCTCTAAATCAATTAAAAAGACCTATTTTATAAACTCAAGTCTGGATTTCGCCTCCTCGCTTCGACGTTTTTCACTTTTCTCTACTAAGAAATCATGTCATGTCTCCATTTTAGTATGAAAAAGGCAAAACACTTACCGTCTTTAAACCCGTATCATGATATATTTTTAGGACGAAGACATAATAAATAATCCATGAAAATGTATAGGTCCCAAAGCACAAAACAAACACAAATGGGGTTTGCCATGGTTTTTTGGCATCGACTTCAGAGGTGCTCTCTTGTCGGTCCGTCATGTGTGCATAAATATAGACGCTCACCAGAGCTCAGCGTCATACTGCTAGTATCGGATCTCCGTGACATTCAAGATGACTGATGGTATCTTCTACGAAGATCTGTTCTTCATACCCGGACTCCAGGTTGAAACTTATTTAGTGCTGAGATGAATTGATACAGGGGGAGAGATTGCAAGGATTAGTATGGCGCGAATACAGATGAACAACAATAGGAGGAGCAGAAGCCATCGCCGCTCCAGCAGATCAAGGCCTTACCACCGACCTCCATCTCGATCGCCACCACCCTCACCACCTAGACCTGCCAGCCCAACTCCCCAGAGTCAGGCGAGGTTCCAGGGGTGTGTTCCTCCCTGGGGAGTCCGGGTAAGTGTAGAGAATATTTATTGTACCCTCTGTTTGACCGAGGACGAAGAGAATAACTTCTTGTGCGGCCGGTGCCTGCAGAGGGTGGCGTGTTACCTGTGTGCCGCCCGGCTTATTGACCGTGAACAGCCCTGCCCCCTCTTTAGGAATAGTGAGCCAGCCAGAGGCCCGGCGAGTCAACATATTGGTACCCTGGGGGAGCGCCTTCTAAGGGAGTAAAAAATATCAACCGAACGGCCTTTTTAAGGACCAACCAATTCTTAAGAAAAGATGCCTTCTATACAGGGGTAAAGAGAAACGTTTGTGTCTAAGAAAAGATTATGATTTTAATACAGTGGTAAAGAGAAACGTTTGTGTGTCCAGAAAAGATAATCTTTTAATACAGTGGTACAGAGAAACGTTTGTGTGTCAAAGAAAAGATTATCTTTTTTAATACAGTGGTATAGAGAAACGTTTGTGTCTAAGAAAAGATTAACTTTTTAATACAGTGGTAGAGAGAAACGTTTGTGTGTCCAGAAAAGATTATCTTTTTTAATACAGGTAGATAGAAACGTGTATGTGTCAAGTCCAAAAAAAAGAAAAAAACGTGTCTATGTCATCTTCCAAAGTCAAGAGTTTCTGATCCTCTCCGCTCCACATAAACCCTTGACCGAATAGGCTAAGTTTGACGGGGTTTACTGTCACGCCATCTAGTGAGATTACATATTTTGAACTCTCCTGACCTCTGCTATTAGCTAATCAGAGTAAACGAATTCAACAGAGAATTCGAGATAATATTGGTAGTCGGTAATAAATTCAATATAACTCAACTAAAAAACTGAGACAAACCTTTAACTGGGCTATATAATGATAAATACGTTTCCTTGGGACTAAAACTGACGTGTTTTTCTGTTTACAATGTAGTTTCAGTTTAGATAAAACAATGATTTTGATTGGTTCATGCAAACTTGCATGAGGCCATTCAGAGAACGCATTTCTAACCCCGTCAAACTTAGCCTAATCGGTCAAGGGTTTATGTGGAGCGGAGCGGATCAGAAACTCTTGACTTGGGAAGATGGTGTGTGTGTGTGTGTGTGTGTGTGTGTGTGTGTGTATGTCAAGTCTAAAAAAACATCAGGTCACTTTTATTTTTAATATATTTTTTTTAATTCAGGGTCTAAGACAAAATGGCCTAGATAAAAAGATACGGAGAATACGAACAGAATTCAAGATCAAAAGTCAATGAAAGAAAAAGTGAGCCAGCTCACATACCCCACGCTCCCCCAAAACTCAAGTTCTGAAAATCCCGGAAAAAATTAAGGAATCAGAATTTCCCGGTAATATGCACATTTACACATTGTGTCCTAAATATTTGCAAAGTTTGACAAAATTCTGTGCAGCGGTTTAAGAGGAGGCATTGACAAACTGTTCATCTCTATATTCAAGGTATGGCCATAAAATCAAAGTTGAAAAGTGTGGAAATTCCCGGGGAAAAAGAGGAATCAGAATTTCCTGGTCATATGCACATCTACACATTGTGCCCTCAATATCTGCAAAGTTTGCCGAAATTCTGTGCAGCAGTTTAAGAGTAGCTGCGCCAACAAACTGTTCATTTCTATATTCAAGATATGGCTAAAAGCCCAAGTTAAAAAGTGCGGAAATTCCCGGAAACCAGAAGTCTCTGTTGAGACTGTAGCTCTACTGGTTTGTGCTTATAACAAAGGATGCGAAAAGAAGCCATTGCTATTAGACCAAAACTGTAGAAGGAGTAGCGTTTTAAAGGAATTTCACACATTTCTATTTTTAGTAACAATGGCAACACTTTCATCAAAATCAAAAACCGATGAACTACTCTATATATCTTAGAGTAGTCTACTTGTGTGCCAAGTTATATTGCAATCAGACCAAAACTGTAGGAGGAGTAGCATTTTAAAGGAATTTCACAGGAAATTCTTTTTTTAGTAACCATGGCAACACCGTTCATCGAAATCAAAATCTGATGCACTATTCTATGTATAATAGTGTAGACTACTTGTGTGCCAAGTTATATTGAAATCAGATCAAAATTATAGGAGGAGTAGAGTTTTAAAGGAATTTCACAGAAAATTATATTTTTATTAACCATGACAACACCATTCATTGAAATCAAAAATGGATGCACTATTTTATGTATCTTTATGTAGTCTACTTGTGTGCCAAGTCATTAATTAAAATCAGATCAAAATTGTAGGAGGAGTAATGTTTTAAAGGAATTTCACAAAAAAAAATTATTTTTAGTAACCATGACAACATCGTTCATCAAAATCAAAATCCGATGCACTATTTTATGTGTCTTTGTGTAGTCTACTTTTGTGCCAAGTTATATTGAAATCAGATCAAAACTGTAGGAGGAGTAGCATTTTAAAGGAATTTCACAGGAAATTCTATTTTTAGTAACCATGGCAACACTGTTCATCGAAATCAAAAACCAATTCACTATTTTATGTATCTTAGTGTAGTCTACTTGTGTGCCAAGTTATATTGAAATCAGATCAAAATTGTAGGAGGAGTAGCGTTTTAAAGGAATTTCACAGAAAATTCTATTTTTAGTAACCATGGCAACACCATTCATCGAAATCAAAAACAGATGCACTATTTTATGTATCTTTGTGTAGTCTACTTGTGTGCCAAGTTATATTGAAATCAGATCAAAACTGTAGGAGGAGTAGCATTTTAAAGGAATTTCACAGAAAATTCTATTTTTAGTAACCATGGCAACACCGGTCATCGAAATAAAAATCCGATGCACTATTTTATGTATCTTAGTGTAGTCTACTTGTGTGCCAAGTTATATCGAAATCAGATCAAAATTGTAGGAGGAGTAGCGTTTTAAAGGAATTTCACAGAAAATTCTATTTTTAGTAACCATGGCAACACCATTCATCGAAATCAAAAACCGATGCACTATTTTATGTATCTTTGTGTAGTTTACTTGTGTACCAAGTTATATTGAAATCAGATCAAAACTGTAGGAGGAGTAGCATTTTAAAGGAATTTCACTGAAAATGCTATTTTTAGTAACCATGGCAACACCGGTCATCGAAATAAAAATCCGATGCACTATTTTATGTATCTTTGTGTAGTCTACTTGTGTGCCAAGTTATATTAAAATCAGACCAAAACTGTAGGAGGAGTAGCGTTTTGAAAAATTGTTTACAGACAGACGGACAGACAGACAGACAGACAGACGGACGGACGCATTACTATCGCATAAGCTCTTCTGGTCTCTGACCAGTAGAGCTAAAAATAAAGGAATCGGAATTTCCTGGTCATTTGCACATCTACACATTGTGTCCTAAATATCTGCAAAGTTTGCCGAAATTCTGTGCAGCGGTTTATGAAGAGTTGCGCTTACGAAAAAAAAAAAATGGACTGACGGACTGACTGACTGACTGACGGACGGGTCAAAACACATTATACCTCACGCAACTTGTTCCGTGGAGTATAATAACACAAATGAGAACAGTAGCAGAGCAAACACGGACCTCCAAAACATCAGAGGTTTGATCAGGTGCCATGGAGAAGTGAGCATCCCCTGCCGACCGGTCATGATCGAGAGAGATGTGAGAGAAATTTCTACAAGGCACAGTGATAAGACACCAAAAATTGTTTCATGATAAAGAAAATAAAAACAAAATTGTTATGTTCTTTTACATTTCATAATGTTGATTTTAAGTTGACCATCTTAAAATTTTCATGGAGCATGTATAGAAGTTGAGAATCTCAGCTTTGAAAGCATAGACTTGATCAGTTTATAGAGGAGGTGAGTATTAAAATTCACTGTAGGTATGTGAAGCAGAGAAAAAATAAAATCAATAAAGATGACAGTCAGTCCTATACTCTTGTTTGTTGCAGGGATGGGGTAAAACGGGTTTATTTTAATAAGGTAAAACTTACTCAAGAGCGCAAAGAAAAACATTCAAGGGTCTTGCAAAATTCAAAAATTGTGTCCTTCTAGAATGTCTGTCAAAATTATATCAGTTGGCTCTGTTTCAAAAGAAGTATATTAAGTCATATACACACTCAATTTCTTATGAAGACGGTAAACTCTTACGTTTGCTAGATTCTTTCAAGAAATTTGCACAATATTAGCTCTCAAAATTGTAATTAACATTATACAAGATAAAATCAGAGAAAATTTAGGTTCTAAGGTGAGCTAAAAAAAATATAATATTCTTGTGACTGATGATAATTCAGGTTGGAGTGCTGCTAAGAAAATGGGGAGGAGGGCATCAGGCATTTTCTCTGTCATTGGCATATGCATGAAAATAAAGAGAAAATAATTCAACTTGATTAGGACCAGAAACTTCAAGCAGAAAACTATACTTTTTTATGTGCTTATTTACAAGGAGAATCTGAAACTCTTTCCTCGTTATGTCCAGGAATTGTCAAAATTTATAATAAATAAATCCAGAATTTCTTCCAATATTTTCTAAATAACTACTGGAGTAGAAATAGAAATTTGGGCAAATGTTACAAGAAAGAGGACTTTGGCCATGTACACACAGGTTTGTTCGTCGAAAGCTTCCACAATCAACTAAAAACAGTGTTTTTGAAATATTTAAGATATTCTCATGTGAGCATGCATTTATACATAACTTGGTAATGATTTATCTTCTTTATCTATTTTTAAAAGAAATTCTTCCAAGATATTCTCATCAGACTTCATTCACTAATATAAAATTTCATGTTGAATTAGTATACTACCTTTGATGGGCAATCATGTCCTATTGACATATTTCTAGTTTTTCCCCAAAAAATATTAAAATACATGTACATTTTTTTTAAATGTGCATTTTTTACGCCAACATGATGGAATACCATTGGGGGACTCAGGGTACCCATGCAGAAGATCCCATATGATCCCAATACTTAACCCTCCCACTGCTCGCAAACAGCGTTTCAACGATGTCCTGTGCAGAACTAGAGTTCTGGTGCAGCAGACTTTTGGAATAATCAAGAGAAGATTCCTCTGCCTCAACCATGAAATGGCAACAGAACCTCTCCAGGCAGCAGTGTTTGTGGTGGCCTGCGCTGTCCTTCACAACATTGGTATTCAAAGGGGGATATGCTTTCAAGAATGGGTATTTGCCTCCTTTAATGATGACATGGAAAGGTTTGTTGGAAGAAATGATGGCGTTTTGATGAGACAGCACATTGTAAACATTTTTTTATAAAACATTTACTCCCTTCTGATTGATGTCATAGACTTTTGCAAAACCTTGAATTAATTCACATTCATACCCAATAAAGATATATCATTTGGAAAAAAATGTTTTTCAACATGAGTAATGGAAAATATTATTTTAGAAAAGAATTTTTAAATTGAATGTTTTGAGTGTCAGTTACATTGGATTTTTTTGTCGGGGGCGGAAATAGGCCGCTCCACATGTAAATACCTATTTTGTCAATTATGTCTTTTAATATGCACGTGTTTTGTTGGGTGCAGTAGTGCATTTAACTCCAAATGTGTATAATTTTCTGTCATTTTTCTTTTTGCCTGGTGCGGTAAAAGGTCGCTCCACATGTAAATATTTTTTTTATGTAAGTTTTCTTGGATTTCTTTTAATATGCGAGTTTTTTTATGGGTGCAGTAATTGGCCGCTCCACATGTAAATACTTTTGTCAATTAGATTGAATTTTTTTGTCGGGGGCGAAAATAAGGCCGCTCCATATGTAAATACCTTTTTTAGGTCAATTTTCTTGGGTTTCTTTAAATATGCGAGTGTTTTGTTAGGTGCAGTAATTGACAACGTGTATACTTGCCTGAAAATTTTCTTCCATTTTATTTTTGCCGGGTGCGGTAAAGGCCGCTCCATATGTAAATACTTTTTTTTATGCAATTAAAAAAATGTTTTAATATGTTAGTGTCTCTTTGGGTGCGGTAATTTGGCCGCTCCACCTGTAAATACTTTTCTTAATTATCTTACATTTTTTTTGTCGGGTGCGGAAATAGGCCGCTCCACTTCAAAATGTTTTTGGATTTCTTTTAAAATGCGAGTGTTTTGTTGGGTGAGGTCTTTGCAACCCCGTATGTGTTTACTTTTCTGTCATTTATTTTTGCCGGGTGTGGTAACAGGTTGCTCCACATGTAAATACTTTCTTTATGTCGATTTTCTTGGATTTCTTTTAATATGCAAGTGTATTGTTGGGTGCGGAAATTGGCCGCTCCACACGTAAATTCTTTTTTGTCAATTTGTTCGATTCCTTTTAATCTGTGCGTTTTGTTGGATGCGGTATTAGGCCGCTCCATATGTAGATATTTCCTTTTTGTCAGATCTAGGGATTTTTTCAGGCGGTGTATTAAAACTTAAAAACTTGCATACGGACTTTATATATCTCAGTTGGTTTGAAACGCAAGAGCATGCTCTATGTTTGAACAAACTATGTAAATTATTAAATTCTTTGGAATTTTTGAGTATCCACGTCTGATTCACTCCACTTCTTGAATATATTGTTGCACATTACTATTAAAGTTTTTCCTTGACTACTTTAGGGAGGCCACAGATATTTATAATACAATAAAGAAATATTTTGATGAGCAAACATTTCCATGAAGAGAAAAAGGTAATATTAAATCAATGCATGAAAATTTTTGATAATGTTGGTAAGCTATATACTAGTTTGATGGATACATAGGCATTATTGAAGTCCCTTTGTTTGAGAAAATATGTTACCCTTCAACAAATCCTCTCACATGTAAAATATAGTAATGTATAACAGAATAATTTAAAAATATCTGAAAGGAATTTAGAGACTTGGATACTGAACGATTCTAGTGTAGAGAGCAGAACTTATACTATATTAAAAGACTTGATGACTTTGAGGTCTTTTAATCTAATCTTCCATCCTGGTCTTCCAGGTGAAAAGTGCCATCCATTGGTGCAGTTGAGGAATGAGTAATATTTA
>NW_026922191.1:0-19220 GCF_032062105.1 Saccostrea cuccullata | reverse complement strand
AATGTTTATGCAGTTGCATATCTCTCATCAACATGTATCGACATATGAAGTTTGATGGTAAAAAAAAAGGTCATGGTAAAAATATTGATGCAGTTGAATTGCTTACGTCAGTATGTATCAGCATATGAAGTTTGATGCTAATTTAGGAAATGTGAGGTCAAAGGAAAGGTTAAGGTAAAAAATGTTGATGCAGTTGAATTGCTCTTATCAGTATGTAACAACATGTGAAATTTAATAAAAATATCTTGAATGGTATCTTTAAAACTGAGCTAAAGACTAATTAAAGATAAGTGAGGTCAAGGTCAAAGGAAAGGTCAAGGTTGAATAAAGGTCAAGGTAAAAAATGTTAATGCAGTTGAATTGCTTACAGCAGTATGTATCAGCATATGAAGTTTGACGCTGATTTGGGAAAAGTGAAGTCAAGGTCAACGTAAAGGTCAAGGTAAAAAATGTATACTAATTATACTTTTATTAACTGTCCTCAGATATACAATACGTTAACTTGTGATATATATATTATAAGAGATATTTAATACTTTTGCTTTCAATTTTTTATCCAGTGTGTGCTGACAATTTGTCCAATATCACCTTTAGAAAAAATCTCAGTATATATGATACCAATATTTACATGAGTAAAACAGGGAAAAAGTTATTGGATTACGGCATTCATGTGTTTTGAAAAACAAGAGGCCCATGGGCCACATCGAGGATCATCGATGATTTGAACAATTTAGAATCTACACTACTCCAGGATCCTTCCACATAAGTTTCAGCTTTTCTGGCCCAGTGGTTCTTGAGAAGAAGATTTTTTAATGACCAAACCCTACTTTTGTCTTTTCGTGAAAATTAAATCCTCCTGTGAGGGGATTTGGGCCTTCATTTTAACAATTTAAATTACCCATCACTCAAGGATGCTTTGTAGTAAGTTTGGTCAAACAGACAGACAGACGGAGAGACGATGGAAAAAATGTAATCAGAAAAGCTCAACTGAGCCTTCGGCTAAGGTGAGATAAAACATGATTTACTGTTATTGATTAAAATACAGTAATGTGTTCTGAAAGAAATTGATTTCCAGTAGTAAAGCAATTTAAACTCAATGTCTGTAGAAAACCCTGAAATGTGTTCTGCTCTCAATCAATTGTTACATTAATATTTCGAGAATTCCTACCTCTGTCTGTCTGGTGCATTGCCCTAAACTCTGCCTGGGTGTCCGGGAGAAAGGTCTCAGGGGGGGAGGCTGCAGGGGACTGAAGCCAAACATGCTTCCTAGGCTCCTCAAAGAACATCAGAGGGGCCTCTTCCATACGCTAAAATAGTATAAAAACATTTTATAGGGCTTCATTTATTTCAATGTATATATTTTATATATATTAAGACATATATTTGAACATAATTAGGTAAACATGATTTTATGATTTTTTTTTCTTAATAAATATTCCTTAGGGTAAAATTTTAACTTTCCATTGTGGCCGCACCCTATCACAGAAGGTCTTGAATTTACACTACCTAAGGATGCTTCTATATAAATATGACTAATTATGGCTTTGTTGTGTTTGGGAGGAAGACTTCTTAAAGATTTTCCAAACATATTCCTTTGTTAAACATGTAAAACTTTGATTGTCCATTTTGAATCTTTAACACTACCTTAGACCTTTCCTCAGAAGTTTCAACTTTTTTGGCACATTATATCTTAATTGAGAAGAACCCTGATTTTTAAAACATGCCAACAAAATTTCAGTATTTCTGAATTAACCCCCCCCCCTGAAAAAGGGTGTGGCCCTTTCGCAGCATTGTTAACGCAAGTGAGTTAAGGCTAAATATGGATATTTCTATGCAAATGAGCTAATAAAATTCATAAGTTCTATATTTCATGTACAGAGAAAGTTCAAATTGATTTTCATATACATACTTAGTACCCACAGTTTGTTAATGCAAGTGCACATAATGACCTCATTGTTCTCTCCTATTCAAGGTTATAAATCACAAGATTAGCATATCCACTGCTCTCTCGCACTATGAACATGCAGCCATCAACTGCGTTCATAGGACTATAGACGCATTTGCTCTATCTCACTCTTGTAGAACAAGCTCTACTACAGTTATTTACCGTGTTGAGAAGTATATATATGAAATGTTTCGTAAAAGGACTAAATATAAGTTTTTAATAATATTTTTTGGAAAAAAAGGAATTCAGAACAATTTAAAATTGCTGTGTATAATCTTTAAAAATTTAATTTTGGTCAATGTATTTAATTGTAATTTAAAACTTTTTAAAAATTGAATAGAACTCCATATTTTTATTTTTTTGTATCATGCATACTTGTACAAAGAACGATAACTCTTCACACTTGGGTAATACTGTGAAATCACAAATTTTCGTGGGGGTTTAATTTTCGTTGTTTTCGTGGTATGGTGAGACCCACGAATTCATGTCCACAACGAAATGTAAAAAGTCACACACATAAGTACTCATTCATTCTTGATCCACGAAATCAAATCCCCACGAACCAAGAGATTTTCCTCAAACCACGAAAATTTGACCCCACGAAAATATGTGATTTTACAGTAACATACAGAAAGAGAAAATCTCTTTAACTAGTAGATCTATATCTATTTCAAGAAAAAATAAATAGAAAAAGTACCAAAAAAATCACAGAAAAGCATACTAGAGTAATAATCATTATAAAATCATTCTCATTTTTATCATAGTTTTAAATAATTGATTTTTGTCAGAGGATTTCAATAACGTTGATCGATGACGTCCGACTGCATCAAAACAAAAATTAAGAGAATGTGATGACGGCGCTGCTTGTATCCAGATAACTGTGTTAGAGAGGGAAATACTTTTATAATTGTGATTTATTAGAGAAAAGGAGTATTGATCAGGTGTACTGATTTTAAAGCCGTATGTTTTTCTTTACTGAAGACAGAAGAAGCTACGTCCTTATGTAAGTCAGGATTTCCTCTGATATTCTTGACAACATCAAAAAATGCAAATATAAGTAATAAACAACGATTATTTAGTGAACAAGGCGTGATGAATAGCAATAGCTCTGCTGGCATATTTTCCATGATGCGCTAGCGCGCATCATGGAATATGCCAGCAGAGCAATTGCTATTCATAACGCCATGTTCACTAAATAACGTTGTTTATTTCTTAATTAACAAAATCACGTTGACGCAAAGGCATAATTCCTATCTAATCTAAAATAAACTATGTACCGGGTAAATATTAATTTCAAAAAATCTCACCGGAGTGCTTTTGAATTTGACATAATTTATTCTCATAAAAATATAAACTATTTTTGTACACGGGGCACAAGCTGTGTTAGACTGTTAATGTTTACCTCCGTCTCCTCTCTCAGTAGCCGCAGCTCCTCCTCGGCCGCCCGCAAGCTCTCATCTATCAAACGAAGCCTCTCCTCATCCCTACAATCACAAGTCCAGGATCAAACTCTGTCATTGTTTTATTTCTCATGTTGCTTGTGGGCAAATTTGAAATAAGGCAATTTGATAAATAAAAGTTCTTTTGGTTGTTTATTTCTGTTTAGAGAGAAATTTTTGCCCCTTTCACCTAATCCTCACATATTGGTAATTATAAACAGTTCCAAGAGTGAAAGGCAAAAAATGGATTACTCTACACTTCATATTTTAATTTTAATATTTGAGCCAGATTTGAAAGGAGTTTAAGACAGACGGATAGACATGAATAAATAACATGATAATTGCCCATGCAGTTCTCACACAGTAATATCATTTCTTGTTTAAGACAGGCATAGAATTATGTACATGATACTCATCTTTCTGCTAAAAATTAACACAATTATGCTGAATTTCCATAAACTTTATTAAACCATTAACCTGGTCATTCCTTTGCTAAAATTGCAGCATCTGAAACCTTGACTGGTACAATTAAACACATTAATGGAAAGAACTTATACAGGCTGTTGGCCTGCTGTTCAATACAATTCACTGTATACTTTTCTGTGTATTTTGAATAAAATACTTCTTACACTAAACTTAAACTAAACTAATTAAACACATTAGAAGCATCTTCCATGCATGTCTAATGACTATAGGACACAGAAGTACTTAAAAAGAAAACTGCTCCAAAAACTTAACCTTAACCTGGGACGTGGACACCGACGCCGAGGGTATCTCATAAGCTCCCCCAACTTCGTTGAAGTGAGAAAAAAATTGATTACTGCTTCATATTTAAGTTATGAGCCAGATATGATAAGAGTTAACAGAGAGTCACAAACAGATGGACATGAACACCATAACATTATATGTCCAGTCTTAAGACATAATATTATTTCCTGTCTAAAGACAAAGGTACCTGACACTCATCTATCTGCTAAAAATCAACTGACACAATTACACAGATTTTAAATGAACTTTCAAAATACCAATTTCTAAATCATACGTATATATTTAAGGAATTACTGTTTAGTTATTAGTTATAATACTAGTAAGCCAGAGCATCAACGATAGTGGGAAACATGAGATGAGCCTGTTATGCAATCAATTATCACAAGTTTCACACATCATTGACATTCTATACTAACTATTTAGACAGTGAATCCTTATATTTCCATTTCATTGTGATATCAAACTGTAGATTTAGATTTTAAAAATGTAGACAATAGATTTAAATTTCTCCCATGTAAATTTCAATTATATAGTCCTCATCCACTAGCGTCAAACATAAAGACAGCCGCACGAGATTTACATGCATATGTGACCTCCTTAACATCTGAGACACAAACACAGATGCGCACAAGATTCACGTGTGTATTAGGCCTCCTTGGTTCCTTACCAATCGATTTGTCTTATTTACATTACAGTGGAATTATCAAGAGATCAACTCCATTAACTAAGAGTTAATTTTCAAAGATAAAACAAATAGAAATGGAAATATTCACAAACTGACAGCTAATTGAACACCGTACCAAACCTTTTTTCAAATACATATCTCTTAAAAAGAAATTAAAAATCCAGTTTTCATTCAATCAATATGTGAACCTATTACAAAGTTTTTACTTACAGTTGTCCCTCTTCCATCAGTTCCTCAAACAGCTGGTCCTCCTCAGACGGGCTCCTCCTCCTCGAAGGAATACTGAAAAAACAGATAACAGTACAACCTCATTATCACACACACCAATATCTCAGATACAATGGATATGTCAAGGTGATGGGCTCCTCCTCCTCAGTATGGGCAACAGTTGTGAAGAAAATGAACAGACTGAACAGTACACAGCAGCAAAGCAATATACCCTCACATAAATTTGAAGCACCTACATTTTCATGTCAGTTTATAATCAAGTTATGCATATACAATGCTTTCATGACTTTGCTGTTAGAGAGAACAAATAGCTGGCTCTTTTTCTCAGAGAAAGAATCGTAATAAAAGCATACTGCCTGTCATATTTACCATTGGACACTTTTAAGGAAATACTGATAATTTCTCATGCATTTCCAGGGGTTTTGAACAGATAACAAATTATGAAAATTTTTGCATAATATTCAGAGAAATGAAAAAAAAATAACAAAACATAAATTCCCAATTTTTTCCTGTCAAAATTTATTTAAAGAGGTGTATAAATCCATATATGAGGGGTGATCAAACCATTCGCAAACTAATTGAATAACTTTCATAAAAGAAACAATATTTGGTTTCAGTGTTGATTATATATTTTAAATTAGTCCTCTCTCACATAGGCCACCGTACTGCTCATGGGCGAATCAAGTGATATAGGCGGTCACATGACCTGCTCCATAGCATTTTGTCACAAATGTTGAAAGATTCTTCTTAGTTTTATATTTCTTACATGTACCATGAAAGTTAGGCCATACCAATTTGTAAAATAGTTCTTCGGATTTTCAAAAATAAAAAGTGAGGCGAGCGAGTGAAATTTTTTTATAATTATTATTTTTTGTTTTGGGTTTCAAAATTATGAGGCGAGCGAATATAATTAATACATATAAAAATTCTCCAAACCGTTTCTCCCTGAACATAAATTTAAAAGTCCCGGCATTCTTAACATTACACATAATTTCTCATAAAACCGGCCACCCCTGAAAACCGGACACCGACCACTTTTCCAAGAAACGAAAGTTTATGAATTTTCCCCTGCATAATGATTGCAAGAAATTTAACTGAAATGAAAAAAAAAAATAACCTACCCACAAGTTGTCAAAGGTGTGAAAACATAAATTCCCATATTTTTTCCTGTAAAATTTTTTTAAAGAGGTGTATAAATCCATATATGAGTGTACATATGATCAAACCATTCAAACTAATTGAATTAATAAAATATCAAGCATAATAAATTTAAATCAGAAATATAAACTAAACAAATATTTGGCCATTTGCAGCGGCCTTAAAATTAAGCACTGTTAAATAATCTCTTAAATAAAATGTTTACCAAAATATACATTTCATGATTAAAATAACAGAAGTTTTGTTCAAGATGAATTATACTTTTAACTGAAGTACAAACTTTTTTTAATGACATAAGCGATCACATACACATGCATTCAGTTGTAAAGTGTCTGGTTTATTTCTTCTCATATGTTAATAAAGTAACTTTCAATCTTTTTTGTTTTTATTTTCTAATTTCTTCTTAATAAATCGACATGCATGTCGAATATATCCTCACTAATAATTTTTTTTTAAACCTTAAGAATTTTCGGATATTTCAAAAATAAAAAGTGAACAGAGCGAATTATATATTTTTCCAAGCATCTGTCACACAGTTCTACATTTTTTCAGTATGTTAGATTTCAAAATTCTAGGCCGGCCATTATAATTAATACATATACATATATGTATATACATATATTTTTCTTAATAAAGTGTGATTTCAAAGAGCGTGAACCAAAAAAAATAAAGATACCCGGTAGATATAATTTGCATACCACATGAACTTTATCATTCTTAACTTTTTGGGGATTTTTTTTAATAAATAAAAATGTGTCAATTAAATTTCACAGACTTTACTTTCATAAATGTAATGTTTTCAAACATCTCCTCTGCTTTCATTTCTATTGCTGTGTATGAAACAACTTTGTACCCATTGTTTTTAACTATAGTACACAGCGTTGTGCAATAAAAAAATCAAGTACTAGCCCACAGGCTAGTGACAGCTGCAAAGTTACTAGCCTAAATACAGGCCTGGGGCAAAAATTAAAATAAAACTAAATAATGTTGAAAAAGAAATTAATCGCTGATAAAAGTCAGGGTACTGAGGTCATTCTTTTTAAAGTCAAAGTTTAAATTCTCAATATCAAATTCAGTCATTTTTAAATTATTATGAAATAAAATTAAAATGAACTTCAATAAATAATATCTTCCCTTTCTCTGATCATTGCACTAGCTCATTTAGAATGAAAATAATTAAATTCATTTTGTTTTCATCTTAAATCCTTCAAAACAAAAGAAAATATATTTTATGTTAGTCACAAAACACTTATCTTTCAGTTGATTGAGTGATCGTAAATAATTTAAAGATATGTTATTGTAGCTGCATGTATTTACCATAAAAGGAGGAATAGAGGAAATTCGGATTAGGAAAAAACGATCGTTTTTGGAAGTACATAAGTCAGGTAGTTCTGCAAAACGGATAAGATTATGGAGATTTATTGACAGTAGGAGTATATATGTTGTCTGGAAAATATACACTGGTTGGGAATTTTATAGCCAAAAACGAGTGAAAATACCGGTTGTGCTTTTCATGTATTGCGTGTGTATATAGTAGACGGGCTACCTGACCTTGTAGAAAACCACTATCCCGACCCCCCAAAATGTTAGGCCCGGGCGTCAGGGGATGCTAAATTGAACACCCCTGGTACATATGAACAGTTAAACAGACATGGTGCAAAACTTCCCAAACTGCTTCAATCTCACTATAAATCCGGCCCGCGCATCTGTCATACAAGTTTCAAAGTTCTTGTGTGTTTGGTGAGAAAAATTATGTAGCCTAGTCAGGTTTTTTTGGAAGCGCGCGCGGACATTTTTTTTTTTATATTATAATTTGCATTTGTAATGAATAGAAGCGGCGAATCCGACGAACTATATTAGAAATTGGTATGGCCTTAATTTTAATTTTTATAACAAGAACAGTTTATTTGTCAGAAATGGACAAATCGCGGCAACAGAATGGGTGAATAAGAATATAAGACCTTTCCCAAAATAAGTGTGGTGACAATCAAAACCCGAATTCTCTGTCTCTGGAGAGTCGTTAATATTTTTACAACGTGGATAAAGTATGGGCACCTCTTTTTTTGTCATATCTATATATAATATCTTAAAAATCTCAAACAATATCTTAGGTATCTAATAATTATATTGTTGTTACTAATAGGATATTGAACTATTTTTTAAAGTGTAAATTGGACTCCGAGGTCTTTCATAACAAATTGCTTAATTAACAAGAGACCCACGGGCCTTAAAGATCACCTGAGTAATATGTAACAACTTTCCAACAATTGAATTTGGTTCTCATTTTAAACCAGAGACCATGATTGAAATTCACAATTTTGAAAGAGGCACCATTGCTTATCATAATTATACACTTAACATGCTTACTCTAGTTACTTAATACCAAGAGGTAGATCAGAGTAACAAAAAGAAAATGCACTTCCACTTTATAACCAGTTGTGCACTCCAACCCACAGGAACCACTGACCCTGGGGCCATATATTTCACAATTTTGGAAATTTTATCATATGAAATTTTATTTCATCATAAATGGTTAATTAATAACAAAGAGCAGATTTCAAAGCATTAATTTATTTTCAGACTATTTATTTTCAACCCCCCCCACCTAATACGCCTGACCCAGGGCATAAAAGTAATCATTTTGCTCGATGCACCTTTCTTCATTGTAAATATATATACTTATGCCCTGTTGACACGACAAGTTTAATTTGCAGTAAAATAATGCGAAGTAAACTAATGTGAATCAAACTAATACGAGTTAAATTGTGTTCACTGGACATCTAATGCAAAGTAAACTAATGTGAATTAAACTTTTACTTCGACAGTCAGGCGTGAGGAAGGCTATTATGACGTCATTTACAAGTCAAGTCACCTTATGCAGAAGCAGATGCATTTGACATAATGTCACAGTGTCTGGAGACATATTTTAGTTATTTGAACACATTTTTTCTTCAAGTTAGTTTTTCACTCAAAAATAACATGAGTACTTAAAGCTGACCACCAACATGACGCATTTGACTTAATTTTGCCATTACGCATGCCCCAAAATTTAATTTGAATTAGCTTTGCTTAGCGTTCACACGGAGCTAATGCGAAGTAATTTAATGCGCAGTAAACTAATGTGAAGTAAACTAATTCGCATTAAATTCTCCGTGTGAACGCTAAGCAAAGCTAATTCGCAATAAACTTGTGTTTAATTCGAATTAAACTCTCCGAGTGAACAGGGCATATGATCATTGGCATAATACCTAGGAGCAAAGGAAAAAGGTTTTTTAAGAATAAATATTTTTCACTAAATCATGCTATATAATAAAAAGCCTTCCCCTTACACCAAATGGCAAAGAACCCATGACCCAGGGGCCATGAAATTCACAAATTTGGCAGGGGTTCAATTTTTTTTTGTCATAGTCAAGTCCAGGACTTAAAGAGTAAATTTAAGGCAAGTCCAAGGAAGAAATTTCAGAGTCCATATTTACCTATACATCATTAAATTTATGTTACTTATAGCGAGCGCAGCGAATCGAGCTTAATAGACAACATGTATGAACAGAGGAAATTCGGATTGAAATCTGTACATACGTCAGCAAAATTTCTCTGATAAACATTCCCAGAATTCCTGCACTACCCAATGTCCTTTGCGCGAATAAATAAATAAATAAATAAATAATAACATAAAGCATAAAAGACTTTCAGTTTGCAGAAAACTTTCAAAGAAACAAAAAATAACTCTGCAATTTTTTTTCGATCAAAATTGCATTAGGTCTAAAGTTTCAACCAGATGCTCGGCTGTCTCCATAAGCTCGACGAGCTCCGTAACGTCGTGTGACGTCACAGCTAGTCGAGATGTCCATCTTGTGCGGCTTGACGTTTGAAGTGGCTGATCAATTTTTCAAGTGTTTTTGATGGTACAAGTCTGCATGCGCCCACCCCAACGGTCACACCGTAAAACATATTAATTTATTTTTATTTGTTGCATTGAATGAATAAAGAGTATATGTATTAATATGTTTTATTTTTCCTCCATAAACTGTCATATAGCCATACATGAGTATTTCAACACAATACCAGACTGATAGATTATTTGTACATTACAATAACGTTTACAAATACTCACTACTGCCCTTACAGAAAAAACTAATAGAAACTTATAAGTGTTTTATAATCCACTTATTATTTACTTATAAGTCACACATAAATTTTGAAATTTACTTATAAGTGTACTATAAGTCAAAGTAAGTATAAGTGAGGAATGGATTTCGTTAATACTTCACTTATAAGTAAAGATGAGCTACAAATCAGTGAATATTTCACTTATACCTCACTTATAAGTGAAGATCAGTATGGTATGAGCAAAGTATAAGTGTGGACTTAGAATTTTTACCCTATACTAGACTTCTCTCAAGGAGCACTATGGGTATTCAAGGTAGCCAATCAGAGAGTTTGTCTCTGCAGAGATCAGCAACAAGAATTTGAAACCAAGTTTGTGTCTGTGAAAGGATGTTGGAGATTTTAGATTTATTTTGAGTAAACCTTCACATCAGGTACAACAAGTAGGTTCTATTTACATCATCTCTCTATTCTAACTTCCTTTGCATGAAATTTTGAATCAATTGACTCAGTTGCTTTCAGATTTCATAAATTTGAAGAAGCCTCAAGGTCATTAAATCTTGTTGCCTTTTTGTTCAACATTCTTGTTTGTAAACTGAATTAATATGTTAAGTTTGCATCATCAAAGAAATGTCATATGAAAGTGATTCATTTCCATAAAATTTTTACTTGATTATTTCATCTAAAGTGCAGATACATGTGTAAATGTAAAAAATAGCTTTGAACATATCATGCAACCCCTGCATGGTTGGAAGTTCTGTTCTAAATTAAGATCTTACAGGTAGTGTTGTACTTCACTTATAAGTCACTTATAGTCACTTATAAGTGACTAATACTTGATAAAGTATGAAGGGTTAATGCTTGACTTATAAGTCACTTATAGTCACTTATAAGTGACTATACTGCATAAAGCATAAGTGGCTAATACTGGCTTATAAGTCACTTATAGGTTAAGTAGCTCATTTGCATATAAAATCCTAATGAGTAACTTATAAGTCACTTATTAGTTAAATGTATCAGTGAAGTGTAAGTCCAGAATAAACAACTTATAAGTAAAAGAATAAATCACTTATAAGTCACTTATCAGAAATTTCTGTAAGGGTGAATAAATCATCTGTTAAAATAAATAGAAATTACAATGTGCTGTAAGTCAAAGCTAAAACCGAAATTTAATAAACTAATTGCCGTTTGTCATATAGGAGGAAACACGAGGAATTGCGTAAAAGCAAGAGTCTAACCGCAACGGAAAATAAAAAGACGGATTGTATTTTCGAAACGTTTGTAATGTTAACTTTTATGGGTATTTAAACGACCACAAACCCGCATTTTTACTTAATACATTTGAGAATTTGCTTTATTTTAAGTTTTAGGATCATTTTTTTAACTTAAAAAAAAGATAAACAAGAAACATAGCCAAGTCCCAAGACTTTGGCGAATTTTAAATGCCGAGTCCAGATCTGGAATTTGTTATTCTGGGACGTCGGGCTTGAGGAATTTTGAACCCCTGTTTGGTAGAGGCACTCTTGCTCATCATAACTATATACATATAAAGTTTATTTAAATACCCAGAAGCAGAGAAGATTTTCAAAGAATTAATATCTTTTCCCTACATAATCAACAGAGCCACGCCCTAACACCAGAACCCCTGATCTTGGGGCCATAAAATTCAAAATTTTGGAAGAGACACTCTTGTTCATCATAACTATGTTCTCAGTACTTAGTTTATCTATAATACCCAGAAGCAGAGAAGAAGATTTTCTAAGAAATAATGCATTTTCATTTTATAATCTATAGCCCCGCCCTAGCACTAGAACATCAACCCTGGGGTCAGGAATTTCACAACATTGGAAGAGTCACTCTTGCTCATCATAACTATATACTTAGTTTATTTAATACCCTGAGGATCAGAGAAGAAGATTTTCAAAGAATTAATATCTTTTCACTTTATAATCAACAGAGCCCCGTCCTAACACCAGAACCCCTGACCCTGTGGCCATAAAATACACAATTTTGAAAGAGGCTCTCAAGTTGCTCATTATAACTATATACTTAGTTTATCTAATACCCAGGAGCAGAGAAGCAGATTTTCAAAGAATCAATGCATTTTCACTAACTCAATAGAGCCCCGCCCTAGCACTATAACCCCTAACCCTGGGGTCACAAATTTCACAATTTTGATAGAGGACTCAATGCTCATTACATTCATTCCAACAGTTTATCTGCTTGATGTCCAGGAGTAAAGAAGATTTTAAAGATTGCACTAATTTTCCTTCCCTTATCAAAATATTGACCTTCTGGCAACATCTTCTGGCTTTATTGCCGCAATATTGCAGCAACATTCTGGCAATACATTTCCGCAATATTGCGGCTATATCGTTTTTTCGTATGTAAATTAGTTTTGCGGCAATATTGCCAGAAAGGGGTTGCGGCAATATTGCTGCAAATCATGACCAAAATATTGATCTTCTGGCAACATCTTCCGGCATTATTGCCGCAATATTGCGGCTATATCGTTTTTCGTATGTAAATTAGTTTTGCGGCAATATTGCCAGAAAGGGGTTGCGGCAATATTGCTGCTAATCATGACCAAAATATTGATCTTCTGGCAACATCTTCCGGCATTATTGCCGCAATATTGCGGCAATATCGTTTTTCGTATGTAAGTTAGATATAAATTGGTATTTAATAGAAATAATGATCTATCAATCTAACAATTAACAAACTGTGCTGAGGAATATAACAAACAATAGCAAGCCACAGGGTCAATAAGAAATAGCTACTTCTGCTATTCTTTGAACAGATAGAAAATTATGTTGATCATCATATTGAAAATCAAGATATGTTTGTGAAACACTGTGCGCCTGGTGTCAATAAAGTTTGAAAAAGCTATTTATAGCATATGGGTCACAGTCAACGTCACAAGGTCATTGATCTTGGTGTCATTTGAAAGAACTTAATTAGTGGAGTATGCATACTAAATATGAAGTCTCTATCTCTTATAGTTCAAAATTTATGGCAGAGGATCAAAATGGCTATTTTTAGCATATGGGTCACAGTAAAGGTCAAATTGTCATTGACCTTGGTGTTATTTGAAAGCGTGAAGGGTGCATACCAAATATGAATTCTCCATCTTTTATGACTCAAAAGTTATGTCGAAGTTTCAAAAAATCTTTTTTAAGTACATGGTCACAGTCAAGGTCCCAAGTATATGGTCACAGCCAAGGTCTCAAGGTCATTGACCTCCAGGTGTCTTTTGAAAAAGCTTAATTAGTGAATTATGCATACTAAATATAAAGTCTCTATCTTTCATTGATTTTGAGTTATGATGAATATTCAAAAAAGCTATTTTTAGCATATAGGTCACAGTCAAGGTCACAAGGTCATTGACCTTGATGTCATTTGAAAGAACTTAATTAGTGGAGTAGACATACCAAATATGAAATCTTTATCTCTCATTGGTTCAAAAGTAATGGTGAAGGTTAAAGTTTACAAACAAACAGACAGGACAAAAACAATATGTACCCCCGATCTATACGAGACGGGCGCATAAAAAATGTTTATAGAAACAATATTAATATGCCACTGTGAAAATGTCCAGCAACTCTGCATTAATTTTCAAATAACATGCTTTAATTCATCTTAATTTCCTGCTACTCTAGGATATATAGACATACAAGTCTAGTATGCATGCACCACAAGCACTAATTGAAACACATGATTTTTCCAATTTTATCTCCATTGAATCATTCATCTCAAAAAGAATATTGGTTTTGACTCACCAAGTCTGATGATATATGGAAACAGAGTACACATTCCTATAATTCTGCTTAAATTCTTTTTTCTAGTCATTCCACACTATGCAGTCTTACTACTCAATTTGACTAATCCCACTGTACACAATTAACAACTCTAATCAACTTGATACAAATCAGTAATGAAGCAAAACATGCTTTGCCTTTGAATTCCCTCCACTTTATTTAAAAAGAGGAAGTAAATGACTGAGCATGCTCAACAAATGGCTCATGGGTAATCCTAGATGTTGCCAGAAAGTTTTTTTCTGGCAGTATTGCCAGAATGTCACCGGAAGTTGTTGCAGCTAGCAGTGATATTTCATTTTTTCTGGCAGTATTGCCAGAATGTCACCGGAAGTTGTTGCAGCTAGCAGTGATATTTCATTTTTTCTGGCAGTATTGCCAGAATGTCACCAGAAGTTGTTGCCGCTAGCGGTGATATTTCACTAACCCAAAAAGCTTGTTTCTGGTGACAAAAATGTGTTGCCGCAATGTTGCCGCAATATAACAGCAATATTGCTGCAATAATTTTACTTTGGTAAGGGTTGTTTTGGCCCCACTCCCAAGGCCCCAGGGGGGCAGGAACCATGAAATTCACAATTTTTGTCCCTGTTCACCCATAGATGCTGTATACCAAATTTGGTTGAAATTGGTTCAGTGGTTCCAGAGAAGAAGCTGAAAATGTTCAAATGTTAACACACAATGACAGAGTTTACTCAGGTGACCTAAAAACATCATTCTTTTTTTTTAAACCTGCTTTCACTGGGCAACAGAACATATATCATTTTGAATCATCTCCCTTCCTTCAATAAAAAGATCAATCCAATCATTGATCAAATTTCTAGGAAGTCTTTTGTTTTAATTAACTGTGTATAAATTTTTATACGCAACTGAAGAGGATTTTTTAAGATATACCATAAAATTTACAGCCATTCATTGAACGAGTACAACTGAGACAACCATTTTTTGTAAAAAGTAATTGACATCACTAAGGTATATTCACAGATATAAGCCAGGTCTAGTGAAGTTCAGGTCAGGTCTAGTAAAATTTTCAATAATAGTCCAACTGGTCTAGCTTGTTTTAAAGTAAATGTTGAGTCCTGGATATAGACTCTGTATATATACAGGTGATGAAGCTACATTGCTACATAAGTAAGGGAAATTGACAATAGAAAAGTTTAAGTCATCACGTTCATCATATAGCTTGGTTGTTAGATTACCATTTAATTTATGTCTTTTTCAAGTCAAACATCCAAGTATGAAACAGATGTGTCAGACTCTGGGTATCTTTTATCTCAAGCTCACCAATATATATGGTATCAACCTAGGAATGGAAATTACCATTGGTAATTGACAATAGGTTGTATATCTAAATGTCAAGTTCAAGGCCACAGCAAGTGTTTTCTTCTTTTCACGCATAAGATTTTGCACAAATTATGCTTCATATGAATATAAAAATACTCCTGTCTGCTAATAACGGAGGCGAGCACAATGGAACCCATGGGAATTCCAATAGATTGTTGGAATACCTGTCTCCAAAAACCACATAGATATTGTCATTCAGAAACTCAAGCATCTCTTTGAATTAAAGATGTTAACTTCAGAGTACTTGTATGTGCAATCAGAATGTGTTTTAACAAAATAATTTTGCAAATGACCAATGACCAGGTGAGTAAATTTTCCAGCATATGCTATTTATAGATTTTTTGTATGGGTAAGTGTGTACCTAATTTATTCTAATCTGAATTGTGGTTTTGTAGATATAAGGCCATATAAAATTAATCTTTAGATTCTAATCCCCGCCCGCCCCTCTCAAAATGTCCCACCCCGGTGTTTTTTATTTTGATTTTTGGGTATTTTCATACGTATTTTTATTCAGTAAGAATTTGGGTCAAAGTTTAAGAGTTATCTCCCGTCTGTATTAAAAGTCGTGTGTCGCTATTTATAGTAAAAACGCCATGTGAAGAATGGAGAAAAATCGGCAATAAAAGCAGTTTAAATGTGTAAGGAAAAGATAATTTGTCAGCATAGAGAAGGCAGAGAAGAAAAAATAGCATAAACACATAACACCGTTATAGATACCATCACTGGCAGGAGCAAGTATGTAGAGAGATTGTAACTAAGTAAAAATAGACGAGGAAAATGACACCTGGTCAAGTTATATATAACGATCTCCAGCTGTGTGACTTTGCTTTGAAATAAAAAAAAAATCTACAACATCGTAGACAGACTTAAGAGAAGGCCTAGATTTTTCAGTAGAATAATTATTAGAACATTTATATAGATTTTGCAAAATAAGAAGTCACGCATACACAATTTATTGGTATCCCCAACTCATTTTGTTAGGGTGTGCCGTATAATGTGTACTTGATAATTTGTTAATTAACAATAAATATTTAATTTTTAAAGCAAATATTTTCTTTAAATATTTAAAAGAATATGAAAAGAATTAAATCTATTCATATTTGCATTAAGGTAATGAAAAACATGTGTACGGGGTGTCCATTGTTTTGTTGATACTTAGGCCTATATATAAATTAACAATTATAAAAAATAAAAGATAAAATCCGCCCACCCGCCCCAATTTTTTAGCAAATTAGGATGAGAATCTAAAGATTAATTTTACCTGGCCTAAAGATAATCCCAAACTTTTTGAACACCTCTCGTAGATATTAAAAGTATTGCACACAAGTCCTTCATTTAGTGGAACTCTTCAACTCCAAGGAAGAACCCAATAAAGTTCAAACTATGTACGTATGTTGCATATGACCTTAAATTTAGTTTAGGCACTCACTAAGATACAAATTATATCTGGTAATTAGCTTGTAGACTAGTATAAAATTAAGTTTAACTTTCTTAAAATGACCACCACTTATGCTTACATTTTTGTAGTCAATTTATTTTAAGAAAAATATTTTTGTTACTTCAGTGAACTACAGTGAATTAAAAATATGACTTACCCAAGTGCATCCCTCCACATGATGTCAATCAGGATCGTCCTATCCAGGTCATCCATCTCTGAAGAACAGCTGAAAGGAGAATAGAAAAATTAATATAGAATGAACAGCTGCATGAACGGGGAGTAAGAAATGTAGAATGAACAGCTGAAATGGGAGAAATGAATATTGAGTACAATAATTATGGTCCTAAAATTCATGTTCCACTTATGGTTTGAGGTCATACTTCATTGCTACCTTTTTTGAGGTCTGATTAATTTCCCCTTTTTCAGCACAGTACATGTAGGTTTACATTGTTTAAAATGAAGATAGTTAAATTTCAATTATTACCTGGTCTGTTATGACTGGATGCTTAAATATGACACCTGGCACAGCTAACCTAGCTGATATACAGAACAGCACTGTTGATTGTTCACCATTTATAAGAGAGAGAGTTACACAGCCGAACATCACTAATTTTCAATGGGGGGTTCATTTTCGTTGTTTTTGAGACCCATAAATTCATGCCCACAACAGAATGTAAATTTTCATATGCACAACTACTAAAAAGTTCTTCATCCATGAGATCAAATCCCCCATGAACCAACATTTTTTTCTCGAACCACGAAAATTTGACCCCACGGAAATATGTGGTTTTTACAGTATCTCGACCAACGATATATCTGACGTAAAGGGTAAACTGATCGCGAGTCAGGAGTCAATTTGTATTCACCAACAATATTGACAACAGGGTACATTACATGCATGAACTTAACAAGCAAATTCAAGGAATTGTGGTCCCACCGCTTTGGGTGTCTTTGTGGTTGAGAAGTCATTTTTTATGACATATTGTGTGTAATATGAACACCCTATCATATGTCATCTATTTAGAAATCATCCCTGAACTCCAAGGTCAAGGGGTTTAAGTTCTTGGTATCCAATGAAAAGTCTTTCCATAAGGATTACATATGTGAAGTATGAAAGCCCCAGCCCTTACGGTTCAAAAGTAATGGTCAAGGTTAAAGTTTTTTTTATAAGTACAGAAACCTCCAAGGTCAAAAAGTCAAAGTTGTTGTTATCCAATGAAAGGTCTTTCAACAAAAAATACAGATAAGAAGTATAAAAGTCCCAGTATCCACTGTTCAAAAGATATGGCCAAGGTCAATGTTTTTGAAAAGTAGGTTAAATTCCAAGGTCAAGGTCAAAAGTCAAAGTTGTTGGTATCCTAGCAATTCCACCTAAAAATTAAAACATCGAATTCGACATTCAATTTTTGATTTCTGAGCAGTTAAGTCCAGAAGATGAAAGGAATAAACATTCCTTGTTATGAAATTATACAGAATAAAGAAAATATTGATGCTCAAAAATACCCAAACACTAACAACGTCTGTGACCCAAAAGAGCAAAAAGGGAAGATAACTACGAAAAGCATTTCGAGCGCGATTGAAATTAAGCAAAATATTTATAACTGGATATAAGGTCTGAATGATTTTAAAATAAAAATAATTAAAGAGTGTATTTTAAATTGCAAAAATTTCATTATACTTAAAAGAATTCTGAGCTGTCATCACTTTATTCTATACATATCATGAAAATATCAACGATGCCTCCGATCCCGATCCCGATGAAGAAAACAATTTAACAACAGAATACCACGTCAGTAGGTTAAAAAAAGATTTACAAAAATTTTCACATTTATAGAACGTGTAGTTTTTACATGACCTTTGTAAACATATCCCCTAATTTTTCGTTGGCGAGCAACTTCGAGCAAGCAGAAGAACATGTGAAAAAATTATTTTTTCGTGTCGTACATGTTAGACATGTATTTTTAAAATATATTTACATTTAATCTAATTACATATAGAGTAAAACTATTATAGGATAATTTCACCAAATACCTATAGAAAATTATTTTTACTGGTAAAAGCAACGTCACATTCCAAATAAAGGTCTGTCATGCGAAACACGAAGTGGTGCGTATCTGTATAACCCGGACACTCAAAAGTCAAAGTTGAGTTGGTAGCGGTCCAATAAAAGGTCTTGTCACAAAGAATATACATGTACATGTGTAATATGAATGTCCTAATATCTACCATTTAGAAGTTATGGCCAAAGTAAAAGTTTGGAATTTTTGTGTAAAAATGGGTCAAACTCAAAGGTCAG
>NW_026922190.1:0-19302 GCF_032062105.1 Saccostrea cuccullata | reverse complement strand
TCAAAGCAGTCATGCTGTTTTCTGAGTATATGCAGAGAAATTATCAGAACAAATTTTATACCAAGGCACAGAACTTGGTCCAACTTTTGACAAGGGAATACAACAGAGTTCTTAAGGATTATGACGTCATGATAATGCCTACACTTCCGGGGAAGCCATTTAAACTTCCTACGACAAGTAACTCAACTCAAGGTGCATATGAAGTCCATGCATTAGAAACACTACAATTTTTTTTTCTTCTTTGATGTGAGGAAGTGAAAAGCAATCAAAATATTTATAATTTTTTAATAACAATTTTCATAATTTTTATGAATTTTCATATATATTAACATCAACTTTTTTTATGATTTTTTTTTTCAGAAACCTTGAAATTGCTGTTAGGAATGGTGAAAAACACAGCCCCATTTAACTCAACTGGACACCCTGTCCTCACTATTAACGCTGGATTTAGTGAAGGGTTGCCCTGTGCAATGTCGATTGTGGGGAAAATGTTCGATGAAGTAACGATTTTACAGGTCGCAAGAGCGTACGAGAAAATTCGGGACGGGTCGTGATTTTGAGCTTTATGACAGATATGCAGAGATTCACAAAAATGTATACGTAATATATAATTATTGATATTAAACGTTTGTTATGCATTGTAGCCTTATCTTTGGGACCTTCTACATTTACGTGTATTTGTTGTGTACATATAGTGCATACATTTTTTTTACATAACTTTTTTAAGGCTTAGGCTACATATTTAATTTTCTTTTTAGGATATACACAAGTGATATTAAGAAACAGGCAGAACAAAAGAGTATAATTAAGAAATAAAAGCAATTTTAATGCATTTATTTCTCTTATAGCACGTTTAATTGAAAATGTGGAATATCAAAATAAAACTTTTTATGTACAATGTACATGTATATGCCATTCTGGTTTCTATACTGTAATTTTGACACTTTGAAAGAAACATGTACATTTATTAATCACAATTATACTAGAGAGCCTTACTTATAATCCTTTCCATAAATCTTTTGTGATGTCATCTTCACAATGTCAAGGTT
Source organism: Saccostrea cuccullata (assembly GCF_032062105.1). Classification (NCBI taxonomy): domain Eukaryota; kingdom Metazoa; phylum Mollusca; class Bivalvia; order Ostreida; family Ostreidae; genus Saccostrea; species Saccostrea cuccullata. The sequence continues at coordinate 18,253 of NW_026922190.1, read as the reverse complement.
TTTTTGAAATCCTTTCTCTGATCTATGTGAGATTGTAAAGATATGTTGCAATGCATGAGTACAAAAAATCAAGAATAATTCCGTTTGTTAGACAGGTTTGCAACTCTTTCAAAAATGTACGTCTGTCTTGTAGTCCTGAAGCTTATTAACGTGAATGTAGCTTTTTGTATATGTTTTTAAAATTAATATTATATATTATGTTACACTAAACATGCTTACTGATTAAAGGGTTAAAAATTTATATCTTTTTTGTTAGTTTACCTTGATGATCACTTGATCTTCACAACTGACAAGCGATGAAAAAAAAAATCAACCTACTATAAAATGCTTTAATCTGAATATCAGAGTATTATGTACTTGACGGCCATTAAAGAGTAGAGAATTTGGTCTTATCAGGGATGGGAATTCTTAAGGTATATATCTGTATTTCTAAAACTATATGTATCATATCCCCTACACCCTCAGTCACACTCTCTTCTTCCTGTACATATAATCCTCTTATAAAGTGCCGAGCGCATGGCGAAGCAGTCGCTGCCGAGATTCGAACTCAAGACCTCCCGATCACGGACTTTTGATCGAGAAACAACAATGTTAATGAATGATCTCTGCTACACGTGTGTCATGTGTATCTATCTGTTTGACTTGAAGGTAGTCCGATCCTCAGGTTTATAAAATAAGCAGTTACATAGTCAAAAACAGTCATAAAAGTATCTCTGAATCCACAAAAAAAAAATAACAACTCTGTAAAGTTAAAGATTAAAGTTTATCATATTATACAGGAAAAAATGTCAAATCTCCAATATTTTTGCAGAAAAAGCGAATTAAAATATCAGCAATGCGTTTTCTAATCTCAAATCGATCAATAAATATATTTTAGGTTAAAAAACGATAGGTATCCATTCATTCAGAGAAATTGTCATGATTTTTATACTTTTTTGGTATTTTTTTGTCTAAGACTTCTATTTCCGTCATGTAATCTATAATACATAGTGTAAAAGGCTTTTGCTATCATTACAAAATACCAGAAATCACTTCTTATTTCATATCATGCTACTGAGAATTTGTATATAGGTCTGGATTCAAGAAAATCTTATTTCTCTTAAACTGTATTAATTTTTTTCCCTTTTATAGGATACAAATGTCAACTTTTTAAAGACCTTTTCTAAGACTTCCAAAAACCTTTATAAAGGGGGAGGAAATAAGCACCTCCTTCGAATTTATCTGGTCTTAGAACCCCTGTCAATCATCTGAATTTAAGCCTGGGATTGGATACTTTGATTTGATTGACATTTAGTTTGCTGCTGTTGTGTATATCTTGTGTACCTTGTCTGGAGATCCTACCGACCATCGAATTAACTTTCAGGCTTTTGATGCCTAGCGCACATGCCAACGTGACGTGATAAAGAAGCAATCAAATCGTTCTTTTCTTTTTTAATTCATAAAAATATGTCATAAATATAATCAATCTATCAAATAATTAAATAAATGAAAAGAAAACTCTTGGCTATATAAAACATATTATAAATTTAATTTTTAAAGGGAGGATTTAATTCATATCACGATTACAATCGATAATTTTAACTTCCGTTTCAAAACACGAGTAAACGTACATTTATTCCTAAAAAATAAACCGACCTGCGTTTGAAGCTAGTATCATAGAATCAAATAAAATTATTTTTTAAAACAATTATGACAACATTGTAACATTGTTCATGAGTCAAGCGAATTTATATTTATAAGACAACCCTGTATGTGTCGCTTTTCTTCGAGACATGGTGACCTTGAAGTTACGGTATAATAATAAGTTTTAGAAGAGAAATTACTCGGAATATAACATCTTGCTTTGTATTTTATGTTTGATGTTTGAAATTAATAATGAATCCCGAAAGAATAAAAACGATGCAGATGATTTCCATTCCTGTTTCATAGCTGTCGGGGAATCAACCGCGGTCCGAAGCCCTGGCCATTTTTACCGACCATGCGTTATGGGAAAATAATTAGGGTTTATCTTAAAAAGATATTTATTTAGAAAATAATATTTCTACTTCAACATTTTATTCTGAAAACATCGTTTCAAAGTTTCAATGTTATTTACCGAGAGACTGTTTTATGATTCACTTTCTTCTTTCGTTTTGGGTAGACGACGTGTAATTTGAATTACTTCCCTTTTTGTCGCCAGATTACAATGACAGATTTTGGTGCTAAATGTATTTTCGTTATAACACATCATTAAGAAACACACTGTTTATAAAAAATGACGAATTATTAAAAATATCAATTATTTTCAAAAGAAAGAAATTGAGAAGGATTCTGTCTGCAACAAAAAATGTTTTATTTCGCATTTCAATTCATGAGCTAAACATGAAAAAAACGGCCTCGGTTTACAAAGTCGTAGGAAAACGCACACAGGTAATACACTCAGCTGAGGAAAACCGTACGATTGAAAACCTCGGCCTTTAATCTTATAAAGTTGAATAAAATGAAAATTGTTGCATGAAAAAATTTCATTTTCGAGTTTCATTATGATGCATTTCAAATAAAATATTAATTTTTGGAGTTATCCTTCCTGGCTGAGGATCAGATATCCTTAAAGCTGTCAACACCTGTATTCTTTTTTAAAAAAAGTTTCATTTCTTTGCAATAAAAATACAATACACAGCCATAATGACGAGGATGCAAGAGAGAGAGAGAGAGACCTGTATGTAACAGGACTTCTGTTACATTAAAAATCTATCCCACTCCAATTTACCCTGAGCTAGCAAGTTTGATATGACCTAGAATCGCCGACCATCACTGTCGGCGTTGTTTACATACCGTTAAAGTGCGTCCAAGCGATGAAAAATGTCGGGCAAGGAAGAGAAAGGTGAGTGTTAAGATCAAAATAAGCACACTAATTTTTATATACTAATGCTGAAAATATATAATTTGAAACCTGCTATGTATTTTTTATTGTTCCCCAATTGATACGTAGTGCATTCGTATTCTGACTGACTGCATAATGCTTAAATATCATGTTGTTGTCAAGTTTCATCGCCATGTGTGTTTCACCAGATATATAAAAACAAGCTGGGTGGCGAATTATTTACATTGACAGCATAAAATTTTAATAATTTGCTTTAAGGTAAAGATCCATACCATCCTATAGAAATAACGGAACTACAGATTTTGTTGAAACTTTTCAGAATCTTATCTGAGTATTTGTCCTTTCCAGATCAGTGTAAATTTTGGGGTCAACCGGGCCTCCTTTTGAAAGGATTGTTACTAAAAATAGACATTGTCTCGTGAAATGACGGAAATGCGGAAATTAAGATATTTATTCTAGCTTTCTAAAATTAAAAGCAAAAGAATTTTTTTAACATATGAATCATAGAGAAAATATGCTTGTTTAAATGTTTAATTATTTTTTTAATCTGCTGATCCACCTAATATTACTTTCTAGGGCGAATTAAACATATTTAGCTCAAAATTATGAAGTTCATTACTAGTAAAAATAAATTGCTGCTTGATATTCTGACTACAGATTTCTTTTTAAAATTAACACGTTATTTTCCAATGTTCTCTCCCTTATATGGCATAAAAATTAAGTGGGACATCGGGCATCAAACAAGAAAATTTCACATTTTTAAACCAAATTTGCTGAAAAATGATAATTTGAAAAATCTTTTTAACATCTATACTTTTAGGATTGGGGTGTAAAAATCGCTTTAAATATTTGAAACTATCGATAATAGAACAGTAATAAGTATGGTTTAAATCATAAGTTGAATATTTAATGCATAGACGGCCAAAAATTCGTTTTCACGATTCACAAGCATAATAGTAATCGGGTTCAATCTTCGGAATATTCTATAAACCGTTAATGCGCATGTGTGACGTTGTGACGGAAGTGAAAGAAGAAAATACTTTCAGTTTCAACATGGGTAGTTTGGATGCGATTTAGTTGATTAAAAATTTAGAGAAGTGGCACGTTTTACTACTTTTTGTGTCTATGTAATACATTTCTCGCTATTCATAGATACAAATAAGTGGATTGTTTGCCACATCTTTTAAACGTCTGCTTTCTGATCTCAGGAAATGCTCGGACCTGTCCAAGTAAGGTTCAACGTTGTTTATCATGTTTTTATTCATATACCATGTAAAATAGATCAAATTAATGTATGCGGAGATGAATATGTTCAGTGTTATCACTTTGTAATGTTTGTTTGTTTAAAACACCGTGCTTACAGGCGATCATATCCTTGGAAGGCAGAGATCCCCTTCTTAAGCTAGGGACACTCTAGCACTGAATGATCGAGGTTTTCCGTACATAACTCAAATTCGTTTAATAAATTCAAGCTCCATAGTTGATGACTAGAATTGCATTGAGAGCATCATTACTAAAGCTATGTCATTTAATTGGTAAAATGTGAAGCAATTTATAAATGTATTTTTAAAATCAATAAGGTTTTATAAATATATGAAAGAGTTCATAATTAAAAGGGTTAAGTAAGTCAAACAATAAAAAAATAGTTGTTTTATGTACTCTGACTGAGCTGTCAAAATCACCCGTAAACACAATAATTTTTGTCAGCACTTATATTTTTTTTCTCGTTTCCATAGTATAATTTCTATAGGATGCTTTTTGATTGAAATTTTCATGGCGGATCTAGTGGTGAGTGTGTGTGTTCCCATGGACATTGCAGAATTATTAAATGTACATACTTAACCTAGCAGTACAATTATTCTCTGCCATCCTTGGACTTTTAGTAAGACGTAGTATTCTCGGCACTAGTGTCTTTCAAATGGCAAATAAATTTTCATTGGTTAAAAAATTAATAAAATCAGGTACTTTTAATCATTGTTGACAATCATTATAGACAACTTACCGGTAATCTTACTTTCTTATATGTCCTGAATTTCTATCCCGGCCACATATATTTCAACGATGAATGAAAGCTGTGTAAATTTTAGAGGCTAAATACATAACATCAAGAATATCCCGCCTTACTGAAAGTAACAGTGAATTTTACTAAAAGTGACCTTGGATGGCAGAACCCCTCCTTGGAAAAACTGATCTATGCAAAATTGGTATGAAAAGTCATTGGTATGATGCTTTAAAAGTCAACAACTCCCTGAGTAAATAGAATGTTCTATGTTAAAGTGATATTTTGATATGGATCCAGTGAGCATTTGTTCCATGAGTTTTGACACAGATTCTCGAACCTGAAATTGTCTGAGCTGATGAACATCATTATAGGTACTGAATATTTAATTTGTATGTATACTTGTATATTAAAAGTACCTGAGGAATAATACATGCATTATGAACTTGGTCTAGTTAAAAAAAAACTCTTTTCTGTTGCTCTGTGCCTAAAATAAAAACATTTAATCAAGACATCCAAGATGGTTCAATTTGACTTGTATTGGAGTTTAGGCAGTTCAATTATACTTCTTTAAAATTGTATTCTAATAATGAAATTAAAAAAAAAAGATTTTTTTCTTCTCCAGCTTTTTATCATGCTACATGACACAGCACAAAGTCCTAACTCATTAGTTTGGGAAGGACTCTTCATTCATTTGGGTGAAAATGGTTTTATACAAGTTTTGCATGCTGGTCCAATACACTATCTGGCTTTTTGGAACTGTGTTGCTTAGTACATATTGATGTTAAAATAGATAAATGTGTAGGTGTATAATATTATTAAGCTCAATATGATATCAAAAACTATTTATGTAGGAAAAGAAAGAACTGAATAATCACTGGGAAAGTTATGCAATTTTTTTTTAAACAAGTATCTTGATAAACCAAGTTTAACATCAACAAAAAAAAACTTATATAATTGTCTCCCCTTTCACTGAAAGTGGGGATACTAAATTTATGTCTGTGCATCTGTCCGTGTGTCTTTCTGTCTGTCTGTAACACTTTCAAGAAGCCTTTGCATTGAAATTTTACACAGCAACTCTCTGTGGCTCGAAGGAAACCCTTATTGATTTTGTGATCAAAGGGTCAAATTAATTATGCAATAAATTCTGTATGTTGGAAAATTGATTTGTTTTGGAAAAAAAAAACACTTTTAACTTTTATGAGACAGTATTAATAATTTTTCATTCAAATAAAAAGCTACAATCTTGACATAAATCCATAAAATCTAAACTGAAACTGGTTATCTTTGTTTTTAATGATTAATGCATGATTAAACCAAGCACGAACAACCTAATTGTATAATTATAACATTGTAAGCACTCGGCTTAACTAACAGAGTTGATTTTGTGAAATGTTGGATTGAAATTTTATCCTTTTCCTTATTTATTTTTTATATCACCCTCTATGATCTCATTTGTATATAAATTATTATTTTTGTATGCATGGATTTGTGTAACAGTAAGTGTGTGTTTGTGTATGTGGGTATGCATATGTCAAATATCTATTGAACTAACTCCAAGAGATTAGTTTGCATTAAGTTTCTAATTATATGCTAAGTACTTATTAATTGAAATTACTATTTCTGTTAATACTTAAATGATTTTTTTTTTTTTTTTTTGAATGACCATCTTCAATACTTAGGGTACAGGTTTGCCAGACTGGCTGTGTATAGGTATCATCCCCTGGTGCCCTTTGTATTCAAGATGCACTAGTTTTATATTAGAGTACTGCCATTACTACAATATTTTTTTTTTTTTTTTTTTTAATTTACCTTATATCTATCATTTTTATTTAATTGTGTTTTCTTTTATCATTCTATGGTTTCTATGCCTTTGATCCAGTGTGGTGATGCACTTCTCAATGTCAAACTTAATCACAAGTCATGTTACATTATCCTTAATATAGAATTGTAATCAATGTTATCATTTTGTAATAATTGTTCATGCCCCCTGTGGGCCCTTGATTGGTGAATAAACATACGTCATACGTCATAGGCATTCCTATTTATCATCTTATACATGTATTCCCTTCTTTGTTACTGTCATATTGTTATTTGTGGGTTTAAGTCTAACTATCATTACAGTAATCATGGTAATGCATAAAATTGCACATTATCTTATTAGCGACTGATATCTATTGCTATACTATTCACGGGTGCTTGAAGACAGAAATATCCCCATTCCCCATCTGATATAGACCCCTTGGTCTGTTCGACGTATGTTTTTCTCATTTATTATACATATTGTATATACCGTAGATGAGAAATATGTAATTTTATCATCAATTTGGAAATTGGCTCTAGCAAACATATAACAAGAGGCCCAAAAGGTTCGAAAATGGTTATGTACTATGTACAAGTATATAAGCAAACGATAATGACTTTCGACAAAAGAGAACCATTTATTTGTTATTCTGTATTTTTTCAACTTCCAGAGAATCGAACCCAGGACACCTGTCAGTCTAATGACATGTGCAGCAATACACTACATTGTATACCCAAAGCACTACAAATGATAGCTAAAGATTATTGTGCACTAGCTTTAAAACAAATTTTTCCAAATTTTCAGCATATATGTCACATATTATGTGTATTAAGGAATTTTTTTGTCAATGTATCAATGTCCTTTCCTACTTAAATGAAATATTCTGGGGTTTTTTTTTTATCAATAATTATTTTATGTTTCAGTGCAAGGATATACCAAATAACAGAGCATTAATATTTGTGCAGTAAATGTTTTATGTATGATATATACATTGTAAAAAAAAAAGTTTTCCATAATTTTTTTTCAAAATCCTGAGTCAATCCCCAGGGGACGATATTTTAATTCAAACAATCGAGAAGAGAAAAACGACATATAAAAATCGGAATATTGTAGCAAAGTAGTTAGGTACCTGAATACTTTCAGAGCCGTACGTGGTTCGAAAATGGTTATGTACTAAGCCTATGTACAAACATGTAAGCGAACGATAATGACTTTCGACAAGAGAACCATTTATTTGTTACTCTGTATTTCTTCAACTTACAGAGACAAAAAACGACCCGATTGTCGAAGTCTTTTAGTTATCTTGTACTCGAGACAATGAATCTTCCATGCCATCTTTGTTGTACTTTCGGTTTGACGAATCATCTAAATTTAAACTCTCCTTGGATCATGCATCCCGGAAAATAACTGAACATCGTATATTTATGCCTTTTATTTGGAAATTAATGTACCTTTTTTTTACGGTAAGTGAAATCGACGTCAGGCTTTTTTGATAGAATAAGCGTCGGGCGCGTTTGACGTAATAACGTCACAAACGAGAATAACGTCACATAACGTTATTTTACGTGGTATGGATCTTTACCTTAAATTTCAATGAACTTTCAACTTATCAGCTGCTTTGTGTAGCCGTTACACATTTAGACGCTTCTAAACGTTAGAATATTTAAATTGAACAGCTAGATCCAGATGTATATATAATACATACATGCATATATGTACATAATTATAACCAACAAAGGACGACGAGATAAGTCAAAGTTTGAGACTCTGATTTATGAGAATGAACGAGATAATGTGTAAACGTTATGGAAAAATGTAAGATATAATGACATTGTCTTATTTTGTCAGCATACTTATGTGCACTGTAATACAAAGGGACCTGGACAGCTGATTTAAGGCAATTCAAATGATCAGCAAAATTTTCAACATCATTTGTTGATAAGGCTCGTGTTTTGCTTTTGTTTATTTTGTATAGATAATATCAAATTTATAACAAAATGATATCATAGTACAGTAAATCACGTACTAGAAACTGTCTAATAAAATTTAGAATTAACATCTTAATTGTAAATCTGTTTGAACGAACAAAATTACATAATTAGTATATTCAGTCAATGTAAACGAAAACATGGCAAGGACCTAAAGACAGTTGAATCTTCTTTTGAAAGAGGATACAAAATGATTATATTTAGGAATATTAGATAGATGTTGTTGATTGATGTTTACAACTTTACATAAATGTACCATTATCATATACATGTTACAAATTAAAGGTTTGGAGCTCTTAATAATGTTAATCTGTATTGTACCTTGACAACTGAAATTCAAATTTTTGATCATCAATAAAACTACCTTAGTTAAAAGTTTGTAAACAGAAAAAAGGTGAAAAAAAAAATTTCAGCTGAAACTGTGTCCATGCCCTTTTTTAAGTTAAAAAAAATGCATGTCATTAATATACTGGACGGTTTGAGGATCTCTCTGCCTTTAATTTGAATCGTGTTAGAAACCACAATCTTATTAAAATCGGATCTTTTTAGTCGCTTTACAGCAGAATTTCGAAAATAAGATTAGAGACAGTGTAACCGGAATATCCCGACAGCTTGGATTTTGAATTTGGCTATAGTGCGCAAACACAGGGAGATGATGCAATCAGACCGCGGGAACCGGTTTTGCTCCAATAAAACTTGGCAAATTCACCCGATCTTCCTTTCATCTGTTATAAATCTAACACAGTGTTTAAGATTATGCAATTCGATGTGATGTTTCAAACACCAACTGAAAGTCCAACCTATAACTTCTTCGGCCTTGACCTTTGATCTTGATTTTGAATAATAATTTGTGCATCCAGTTATGTTGTTGTCGACTTAAAGCTCGTTCACCACTTTTAAATTATGGAATAACATTTGCTTGTTTTAAGTACGTATGCGATGATATTCGGGAGATCTACAAATTTGGGAAGTCTTTATCAAAGAAATTTTATATGGTATACTTTGGTGGTTTAGGGTCATCGTTATATACATGTTGGTTTAAAAAATAGAACCCTTTAACATTATATTAAACAAACGTCTTTGTTTTGCAGAATTTCAAAAGAGTCCTGCGATAGTTCGGATAACTGAAGATGAAATCAAAACAATTTCTGATGATCTCAGACTGAAGCTCACAACAGAGGAAACCAGCGCCTTATATGGTACATGTCCTTGTGTAAATTAAAACAGAAATTATATAGAGCGAGCAATTCTCATTTTCAAAGTATTACTTTAGCGGTAAGTAAAAATCATAGAAATACTCAGCAGTAGTACTTATAGTTTATATTTGTTGTCAGCCCCGTACTCAGTTAATTTAAGAGCATACAATCAGAATTGGGGCCTGTGTTTAGTATCACCCTCCCTTCTTACTCCGTTACAATGCATGTTTTAATCATAACGCTTTAATCAGTGGTCGGTGTCAGCGCCTTGTACCCAGATTAAGTAGTACATGTTGAAATACTGTCATAATGCTCGTTTTCCTGATCTGTAGTTTAAGTTGGAGAAACATCCTGGAGTGTGGAAGTACATTGAACTAGGCCAAGGTTCAAGGCCTTTCGTTTCTTACCACCCACTTAGTATTACTGCCTACCACCACTGAGTGCTGGCTTGCCATTTCCTGACGTATCTTTTTTTGCGATATTTCCGGCTACGTTATTGGCGCCACATTTTTATATTTTTTCTAAACAAGTCATCACTGTTTAACAGGACTCCGGACCTGATGCCCAATAGCAAATTATGCGAGAACTAGCTTAGTGCTACTTTGCACTTACATGTGCGTATGCGTCTGCATTTGCCTCCAACTTTCCTTGGATGGCATCATAAGTGGTACCTATTTTTCCATCTTCTCAAAACACCTGTATTCGGGTAGCAGATCCGAAGTCTTCGTCAATGTTAATGGCTACTTTGTAAAACTACTTGGGCTAAATTTTGAAATTGTTTAGAGGTGGGATGATCATAAAGATCTTTCTATTCATCGACCAAAAGTGCAGTCATCCTGGATGGAAAGGGAAAAGATCATCTTGGTCGGAATGGGAGTTTTAAAAGAAGTCTTAGCCATGGAACCCATTTAGAGATTTGGCATACTATACTTTCAGGCTTGAATAATGAGAGCGGCAAATTCATTTTTTAGATTTCTGTGGAGATGTTTGCAAGGATTATCAGAGGATTTATGAACTTGTCTCCCCGACCCCAACCGTCAAATACCCAAGGACGCCTGGGTACAGGGAAACCAAAGACGATTCATGGTGAGTGTATGTTTAAGAAAATATATATTCACCGCAAATCAAAAAGTCAACAGTAACTTTTAAAGCCACTACATTACTTCAAGTTATACGAAGATTCGTAACATATTTCAAAAGGAATTGTTGGTAATAGTTCAATTTATATCGTCAAGGTATTACCGCTGCGACATCAAAGGGGCCGAAAAGGGACTTTTAGCGGGAAAAACTGTAGCAATCAAAGACAATGTGTGCGTGGCGGGAGTTCCCATGATGAACGGAAGTAAAATACTGGAGGGGTTCGTGCCCGACAGAGATGCCACGATTGTGACACGGATATTGGATGCAGGTATGTTGAGAGAGGGAGAGAGAGCTTATAGTTCACACTTCACAGTTAAAAGTCCTCTGAGCAATCACAAATTTAACCAAAAGATTCATTTCAGTATTATTAGTCTTTGTATACTATATTTTAGGTGGTAGAATTCTGGGTAAAGCCGTTTGTGAAGACCTGTGTTTCTCTGGAAACAGTGTTACATCAGTAACTGGACCAGTCAAAAACCCGTTCGATCCAACGAGGTGCGCGGGCGGATCAAGTTCTGGGTCTGCTTCCTTGGTAATTATGTTTAGCCGAACCTTAAAATTTGTTTAATTGTATCTTTAAAAAGAAGTTGTAACAAATGAATCTCAGAAAAAAAAACAAGCGATGCCTTATGTCTGAAATGGTGTTTTACATTATGTCAAAATGGTGTACATGAACGAGTACGTTTATACCCTTCCGAACTCTCTTGAGAAGCAAGAAAAGTACATGTACATGAACTAAAAAAGGAGCATAAGAAAATGGACAGATGGTTCTAGAATATAAATCCTTCTGGTTTTCTTTCTTTTTCTTTTTTTTTTTTTTTTTTTTTTGAATAATGAATAAAGATTGCATTTAAGTTTTATCTTAGTTTCAAAGTACGTCAAAAATTTTACGAAATATTCGAAAAAGGCAATGGGAGGTTATAAATATATACATATATGGATTAAGATTTCGAGAGTTTATGATGGGTGTAGAAAAAATAAATATATCTAAATGAGATAAATATCCATACTTTATTAACATGTCGGTTGAGTTTACCTTCTGTTGGTTAAGGTTGCAAGAAAGGAAGTCGACGTGGCGATCGGAGGGGACCAAGGCGGATCTATTCGTATTCCAGCAGGGTGGTGTGGAATTATAGGCCTCAAACCCACCTATGGGCTAGTACCATACACCGGGATAATGCCCATAGAAATCACCATAGACCACACGGGACCAATGGCCAGGACAGTGGAAGACTGTGCTGCACTATTAGAGGTGTGTTAGGCAGGTTGATCTGGGAAACCACTGGCCTTTGGATCGCTTAAATACAACTTTGAAGAATGGGATGTATTTAACACCTCAATTTTTTTAAGATGATCTGAAGGCCTGTGGGGAAAACTACTTAACATTGTTGTTCGTATGATGTAAGTGAACCAATTGCAATTTCAATGTATTTTTTTAAAACAGGTGATTGTTGGTTATGATGATGGTAATGATCCGCGCCAGTTTCCTGCAATGCCGACACCTCCCTATTCTAAACTGGTAAGAAAACAAGTGCCTCCTAGTGAGATCAAAGGAGTGGATCTAGGAAAGAGAGAGGGGTTGGGGTTTTGGGTTTGTTGAAGTGTCTGCGAGTTTCAGTTTTGTTGGATAATTAATTTATTTGATAAAAAAAGTCTGTTGTCAATCCCAGGAAATTTTTGACTTCTCCTATAAGTGTTTTAAAACAAAATAAACATTGAAGTGGAGATCTGATGCTTTTCAATCGGCTCAAGAACGACCCTTAGGGCAGATTAGCACTTAACTTCTTTAGCTAACTCTTTAATGTTACATCGTGTGCTCAACTTTATCATAAAATATATCAAATGTGCAGTTGTAAGAAGTCTCAAGTGTGTGATGTAACGGCTGTGATAAACAATGATAAAACTCTTCATCGCCTAAGAATTGAAATCTTATACATGTATGTAATATTTATACATATTCAGTTTGGCGATGGAATAAAAGGGAAGAAGATAGCCATTTTGAAAGAGGGTTTTGATGAGGTAGAGGAAGATGTGGCGAAGATTGTAAAGGAAGCAGCTTATAGACTGAAGGAGGCGGGAGCTGACGTCACAGAAGTTTCCCTCCCAATTCACAATGATGGTATGAATCCCTCTTGTTTTGCAACTACCCCTTATTCCACAAAGATGGTACGATTCAGGAACATTTTTTCTATTACATTGTATGCTGTTACATGAAGTATTTCAGAGCATTCTTTCATTAACTTATAAGAAACTAGAATTTTAATTTCTTTTTGACCTCTCTCAGAATGTAGGTGCATATGTTTTAAGTTTTGCTCACTGTTAGCAGGGTTTGATCTGAAACCACTTCCTGAAGAGTAGATGCGCTTGAAACGCTGATTTTCTTTTAAATTACAGGCAACAAGTATAATTACTTATAGTTATCATTTTGTTTATATTTCATGCAGGTAAAGCAATCTGGACACCAATTGCTTTTGAGGGGACATATAACACAATGGTGAAAGGAAACGGTAAAAGATTTAGTGAATATAATATATTTTTGAACTTTAAAGAGGATTCAAAACAAGACTGTTAAATAATTGTGACCTGCCACAAAAATATAAATTTGACCTTGACCTTAATGTTCTATCGTAGGTCACGGATACAGTTGGAAAGGGGCCTATGACCTCTCACTACAGGAAGCCCTGGCCGGGGCTTATAATCTCCGCCCATTTGACTGCCCCCTACCGGTCAAAGCAGTCATGCTGTTTTCCGAGTATATGCAGAGAAATTATCAGAACAAATTTTATGCCAAGGCACAGAATTTGGTCCAACTTTTGACAAGGGAATACAACAGAGTTCTTAAGGATTATGACGTCATGATAATGCCCACACTTCCGGGGAAGCCGTTTAAACTCCCTACGACAAGTAACTCAGTTCAAGGTGCATATGAAGTCCATGCATTAGAAACAATTCAGAGGTTTTTTTAATATGTGCATATGAAAAGCAATCAAAATGTATTAAATTTTTATATAAATGTCCAAATTTTTTGAATTTTCATGTATATTAACATTAACTTTTGGATGACTTTTTTTCAGAAACGTTGAAATTATTGTTAGGAATGGTGAGAAACACAGCCCCATTTAACTCAACTGGACACCCTGCCCTTACTATTAACGCTGGATTTAGTGAAGGGTTGCCCTGTGCAATGTCGATTGTGGGGAAAATGTTCGATGAAGTAACGATTTTACAGGTCGCCAGAGCGTACGAGAAAATTCGGGACGGGTCGTGACTTTGAATTTTGAAAGATGCACAGATTTACATTATAGATATTCAATATTTGTCATACATTGTAGCCTTGCCTTTGGAACCTTCTACATTAAATGTATTTGTTATTTGTTTTGTACGTAGTTTTTAAACTTTTTTTAAGACTTAGTCTGCGTATTTTATTGCTTTTTAGGCTATACACCGTGATATTTATAAACAGACTGAACAAAATGTATATGAGATGTTACAATGCATAATGTTCAAAATCAAGAAAATGTTTTTAAGACATGTAAGATATGATTAAAACTTTAATATGTTATATATTACATTAAACATGCTAAATGATTATTTAAAGAGTTAAAATATTCTATGATTTCCTTGTTAGTTTAACTTGATGATTACATAATCCTTTAAATTTTCTGCTGACAATTTCAGTGACGAAGAAACTTTCAACCTCCTTTAGACATGTTACATTGCGTGTGACTTTCCTTACTGGGATAGGCAATGATTATCATTTGTTTAAATTATATCCCCGCTAGAAAAGTGGGAAGATATATACAGTGATCGAGATGTCCAGAGTTATTTTGTAATATTTCATTGCAAAACTCTCAAATGCTTCTCGTGATATCCCGTGGAAACGAAAGCTTTACGCACAGACAGCTATACGGCTGGAAGGTACGGACAGACAGATCGAAATTAATTTCCCACACTTTCAGCGGGGCACAAAAATATCAATCGATGAAAATCTTGTATAATTCAAAGTTAAATATACAAAAAATCAAAACTTGTTTGGGAAAATGTGTACAATAGTATAAATAGATCTTTAAAAAAGCACACAGTTCCAGGCTTTACTGGAGTATTCGAACTCTTCAACTCCAGGGGAAAAGACAAAAAAAGTTCAAACTATGTGGCGTTTTTTGGATTGTTTTAAGGACTTTGAGATTGAATACTGTTCGTTATCTCCATATCCCTTTTGTGTATATGTATGTATAGCCTACTGTTTTTGTGTTTGGGGTCTGCGGTTCAACCCCCACCCAACCCCTATTCCAGAATTTGATCAATACATTACTTTACCATTTTTATACATAAATGCATTCTCTCTCTCCACTCCTTCCCTTCTCTCCCTCGCCTCTTTTCCTCCCTTCTGTCTCTCTCCCTCTCTCTCCCTCTCTCTCTCTCCCCCAATCTCTCCCCTCTTTATCCCCTCTCACATTCTCACTTTTCTTTCTCCTCTTTCTCTAACCCCTCTTTCTCCCAACTCTCCCTCCTCTCTCTCTCCCACTTTTCTCTCTCTCTTTCCCACCCCCTGTCTCTCTCTCACTCTTCTCTCTCTCCCACCCCTCTTTCTTTCTCACTCTTCTCTCTCTCCCACCCCTCTCTCTTACTTCTCTCACTCTCTCCCATTCCTCTTTCACCCAACTCTCACTCCTCTCTCTCTCCAGTCGATCTCTCTCTCACTCGTCTCTCTCTCGCTCCTTCTCTCTCTCTTCTCTCATTCCTCTTTCACCCAACTCTCACTCCTCTCCTCTCTCTCTCCCGTCGATCTCTCTCACTCCTCCCTTTCTCACTCGTCTCTCGCTCCTCCTTTTCTCTCTCTCCTCCCTCTCTCACTCTTCTCTCTCTCCTCCCCCTCTCACTCCTCTCTCTCACTCCTCCCTCTCTCACTCTTCTCTCTCTCACTCCGCTCTCTCTCACTCCTCTTTCTCTCTCAGGGAGCGGAGTGTAGGAGTTAACTTTTCCCCACTCCATCCCGAATAAGGGAGTCGAGAAGGAATAGGAATAGGGCAGGTACAAAGAAAGGTACATACTTCCCTTTCGTTTTTTCCCTATCCTATGTCTCCCTCTCCCAGCATATTTTCTCTCACACCACCGTCTCCCTGTTTCTTACACTCTCTTTCTTTTTTTCTTTTTCTGCTTTCCAACATTTCGCTACATGTGCTTATCTGTCTTAGAAAACTTTATATAAGAAAACATTATTAAAAAGTAATAGTGTTTTAATTCTGGCATCACTATTATCGGAAAAATTTACGGTACTGCTTAGTTATATTCGAAGTAAATCACAACCAATAATTTTTAATTATGAATTTAAACATTCTTGAAACTAAACATTCTTGAAAAATTAATTTTCCAAGAAAACATATCTGTTCACTTATAATCACAAAATAATTAAGCCATAGAAATTTGCAACGCATGTAAAACGTTACGCTAGGAATAGGGCTATTGAACTACTAAAAGTGCCATTGGCGCTTCCTATTCCTACTGATACATTGTGTATGTTTGTCATATTTTCAGTTTAAAATTGTTTTGCTGCTTTTATTGGTAATTAAAACACTTTGTACTACATGATGTAAGCCCACATGATTATTCACGTATAGGTTGCAAATTTTATTTTACTGTAATTTATTTATCATATGACAATGAATATAAAACTAAATTAAAAGATATATCGATAGTGAACATGTCACTAATTGATTCCAATTCCTTTTATCATTGGCGTGCATGTATTCTGGCCATAAAGACTTTGATATATGTACACTTATTTGGTTCACTCTACTGACGATTTGGTCTTCACTAAATCGCCTCTGGTGTAACACTGCCGCCTGTACGGAACTTTCTGAATGAGGTGTCAACTGGTTGGTTATTGGACCAATCAATTAAAGAGGTTTTTTAATTCTAAGTCATTCTGTTACATGTAAGTACTGAAGTTATGGAGAAGGCGGGGTCAACATAATCCTTTTTAACAAAATGTTTAACGGTAGATTCAGAAGAGAAAAAATAAAGTCGGTGTGTATGCAATGTACACTGTAGTTGCTAGGGAGAAGGGGTGAAGGGGATTATTCAGTCGACATAAAAATTTCATGAGACTAAGACTGCATTTGATTATATTCTAATATATGAATTATCTATCAAGATTATAGGACAGATGATACAATCAAAATTTAAAAATCACCTTGAAATCCGAGGCAGATGCAAATTCTAAAAACATGCATTACCCCTACAAATATTAGAGAGAAGTAATGTGTCGGATTTCAAGGTGATTTTTTTTATCAAGAACTTGTAGATGAAGTATAGTAAGAGGCAAAAAAATAAGAAAATTATTTCTAAATTTATAATTATTTAAAAAAAAATATATAGAATAGTAAAAGGAGGGTCCTGTCCACAAACACCTGTGGTATACAGGCCCAGAGATGCCAATTACGACAACCTCGCCTCTGTTTTCCTAGTTTCAAATCAATACCACCCCGTAGCCCCTTTTTGGATCCGCCACTGTTCAGTAAAGACAATTTCTGGAAAATGTTTCCCTGTAAGAGACATGAATATAGGAATTATGCGAATCTAATTTATAAATTAAATTTATTTCAAATCTTTTGGAATGCTATTAATTATTATTCATTTATTTTGTAAAAATTTATACGATGGAACATATCGAGAGCGAACTTTTTCTCAATAACTGACCACGGTACTTATGGGTGATTTAAATGTTGAGGCATGCACGTGCCTGTACTTTATTTACATTTGGTGGAATAAAAATGTCGGTAAAAGATAAAAAAGGTAAGTTTAATTTACTGCACAGCGGTTCTTTTAAATGTACAACCCATATATATGCATATGTAATAAAAATCCCTGCAATGGTACATGTAACCTCGATGCAAACTTTAGGAACATGGAGAGTGAAATATTTGTCAAGATATTTATTATTTGACAGTATTTGTAAATTGGATTTCGAAATCGACAATTTAAGTTACCTGTACCACGATGTTTGTTTTCTATTGTCAGTATCTCTGTTTTAATTTTGAAATTTACAAGTCATATTTAAAGTTTATGTTTTTTTTCTGTATGTGTGTGATTTTTTATTTATTTATATATATATTTTTTACTTTTGATAGTGCCTTGCTAATCCTATCTTAAGCCGAAAAATTGATTTGAGAGTTGGAGAAATTTAAAGTTATTAAAAAAAATTGTTCATACTGTTTTCCATATACAACATACAGAAGTTACACATTTGATTTTAATTTTGTT
>NW_026922189.1:5000-19600 GCF_032062105.1 Saccostrea cuccullata | reverse complement strand
TTCTGATTTCTTTTCAAATTTCTCTGATTTCTTTTCAAATTTCTCTGATTTCTTTTCAAATTTCTCTGATTTCTTTTCAAATTTCTCTGATTTCTTTTCAAATTTCTCTGATTTCTTTTCAAATTTCTCTGATTTCTTAGTTTCCTCTATATTTCCTTTGTTTTCCTCTATATTTCCTTTGTTTTCCTCTATATTTCCTTTGTTTTCCTCTCTGTGCCTTACATCTTTTTTTAAAGCCCTGCTGACCTCTTCCCCCTTGGGAGGTATCAGCTGCGCCTGACCTGCTGAACCAGACATCATCCAAATGTCCGATTCAGGTACTCTCGGTGGAGTACAAACCCACGCTGGGGAGTCAGGGGATGCTACCTTGTCCTTTGGGACAATCAGACGACTTCCCCGAGGAGGTGACAACCTCGGGGCCGAGTGCATTTTCTCACTAGGAGAGGCCTGCACCCTGGCCAAGGGTTTTAGCGAAGTACGTGGCAACCCTATAGAGCCACACTCTGAACCAGGAGCAGCTGCATCCACTGTCAGTATTTCTTCTAAAGGAGGATCAGGGCAGGACTCAAGTCTCTTTTGCCTCTTCCTCATAGCATTCATCTTCCGCTCTTTCCTGCCAGTGAGTGACTTTCTCTTAGGCATCTATCAAAAAATTTAACTCGTTAACTCAATTCATACAAAAGTATTATTAGAAACAGGTACAATATTTGGCAAAAAATGATTTCATTGATTTTATTTTACACAATTGTATAAAAGAGGCCCAAGGGCCTTGTATCACTCTTCTAATAACCTGTACAACTTATAACTCTTTTTTGAAGCCATTAAGTATTCTTTATATTTAGATAAAGTCTTAATCAAGAGGCCCATGGACCACATCGCTCACCCGAGCATTGTAGCTAGGAAAAAGTAGAAATTAGTTTACAATACTACTGAAAGGTTTAAATCCAAAAATTTGGCCTAGCCCTTGACCCCTGGGGTCATGATTTGAACAAACTTGAATCTACACTACCTGAGGATGCATCCATATAAATATGAGCAGTTATGGCTTTGCTATTCTTGAGAAGAAGATTTTTAAAGAGTTTTCCTAAATATTTCTATATAAAACTTCGGTTGACCATTGTGGCCCCGCCCTACCCCCAGGGGTCATGATTTGATTAACTTGAATCTACACTACCTGGGGATGCTTCCATATAAATATGATCAATTATGGCTTTGCTGTTCTTAAGAAGAAGATTTTTAAAGAATTTTCCTATATATTTCTAAATAAAACTTTCGTCGGCCATTGTGGCCCCGCCCTACCCCCCGGGGTCATGATTTGAACAAACTTAAATCTACACTACCTGGGAATGTTTCCATATAAATATGAGCAGTTATGGCTATGCTGTTCTTGAGAAGAAGATTTTAAAGAATTTTCCTAAATATTTCTATACAAGAGGCCCAATGACCTTGAATCGCTGATAAATTGTACAATCTATCACTTCTATTAGAAGCCTCCAACTCTATTAGTATCATAAGACCCAAAATGCATCAACTTACAAAGTCGCAGTGACCTACCTATTGGTTGATATTTTCTGAGGACTCAAGATACATTAATTGACAAAGACTGATGATTTTAATTAAATAAGTACCTGAGATATTCAAAAGTAGGTCACCATGACCTACATTTTGGTCAACATTCTTTGAAAACCCTAGATCCATCAACTGACAAAGTTTGATGATTCCGAGCCAATAAGTACTATATATAATTAAATATAGCCATAAAATGTCAAAAGTAGGTCACAGTGACCTACTGTTTGGTCGACGTTTTCCGAAAAACCCAAGCTGCCTAAACTGACAAACTTTTATGATTCTAAGCTAATATGTACCTGAGATATTCAAAAGTAGGTCACCGTGACCTTCTTCTTGTTGGATGTTCAATGAAACCCTTAGATAACTCAACTGACAAAGCTTGATGATTCCGAGCAAATAAGTATTATATATAATTAAATATAGCCGTAAAATGTCAAAAATAGGTCACAGTGACCTACTTTTTGGTCGACGTTTTCCGAAAACCCAAGCTGCCTAAACTGACAAACTTTTATGATTCTAAGCTAATATGTACCTGAGATATTCAAAAGTAAGTCATCATTATTAAAGGTCAGAGTGACCTACTTTTTGTGCGCGACACACCTTCTACCCAAAATGTATCCGCTGACAAAGTTTGGTAACTCTAGGCCTTATAGTATTAAAGTTATGAGCCGGACACGAGAAAAAGTAACAGACGGACAGACAGACGGACGCGTAGCCTAAAACATAATACGTCCCGTCTTAAGACGGGCGTATAAAAAGGCTTTTTATTGTAAAGTTTAAATCCAAAAGTAGATCTAGACCAATCAGGGATTTGCTATTTTTTAAGAAAATGATTTTTAAAGAATTTTCCTATATATATATCTAAAAAAAACTTTGGTCAGCCATTTTGGCCCCACCCTATCCCTGAGGGTCATGATTTGAACAAATTTGAATCTACACTACCTGAGAATGCTTCCTTATAAATATGATCAATTATGGCTTTGTTATTATTGAGGAGAAAGATTTTTAAAGAATTTTCCTATATATTTCTATGTAAAACTTTGGTCGGCCATTATGGCCCCGCCCTATCCCCGGGGTCATGATTTGAACAAACTTTAATCTACGATACCAAAGGATGCTTCCATATAAATATGATGAATTATGGCTTTGTCATTCTTGAGAAGAAGATTTTTAAGAATTTTCCTATATATTTCTATGTAAAATTTAGGTTGGCCATTTGGCCCAGCCCTACCCCCCGGGTTCATGATTTGAACAAACTTGATTGTACACTACCTGAGGATGTTTCACCATAAGTTTCATCTTTCCTGGCACAGTGGTTCTAGAGAAGAAGATTTTTAAAATATGCCACCAAATTTTCATAAATTCCCAATTATCTCCCCTTGAATGAGGGCGTAGCCCTTCATTTGAACAAACTTGAATCCCCTTGGCCCAAGGATACTGTGTGGCAAGTTTGGTTGAAATTGGCCCAGTGGTTCTTGAGAAGAAGTCGAAAATGTGAAAAGTTTACTGACAGACAGACTTACAGACTGACAGACAGACGCCGGGCAAAATGTGATCAGAAAAGCTCCTTTGAGCTTTCAGCTCAAGTGAGCTAACAATTGTCCAAATAATATGTTTGGAATAAGTTGTTTTCCAGTGATTTTATTATGTATAGTAACAAAATTTTATGAAAATATTTCTCAGAATAGGCCTATTTTAATATTAAGAGAAAATAAAATAAAAAAAGATGACAGATTTTGTGCGTTTTGGCAAATTAGTCTAACCCTTCCTATTTTCAGATGATACAAGGGCTGAACATTGACAACTTTTGTGATAACTGCAATCCTTTTTTAAAATTTTCTTTCAGGTAATTTAACCATTTAAATGGAAATGAAAGAAAAAGTGAGCTAGCTCACATACCCCACGCTCCCCCATAACTTGACGGTGAAACACATTTAATGAAAGGCATAGTGCACTTTAAATAAATAGTATAGATCAAAAAGGGCAATAATTGCAAAAAATCTTCACATCAAAATGTCTTGCATATGAGGACATTTAAATGTGGAATGTGGTTTCTACATAAATTATGGAATAAAATTTTCTTGACAATATACAAATCAACACATTAGTTTTAAGTGGGGGGGAGGGGTGAGAAATTTTCTTGAATAATAGGCAAAACTCTATGGGATAAAATAATTCAATATGTCCTAAATATCAGCATAGGTTGACGAAACTATGTACAACAGTTTATGAGGAGTGGTGCTAACAAACTGTTCATCTCTATAATTATCCAAATTTGGCAAAAAAGTCTAAGTTGAAAAGTGTGGAAATTCCCGGAAAAATAAAGGAATCGGAATTTCCTGGTAATATGCACATCTACACATTGTGTCCTAAATGTCTGCAAAGTTTAACGAAATTCTGTGCAGCCGTTTATGAGGAGTTGCGCTGACAAACTGTTCATCTCTATATATTCAAGGTATGGCCAAATGCCTAAGTTAAAAGTGCGGAAATTCCCAGAAAAAATAATGGAATTGGAATTTCCTGGTAATATGCACATCTAAACATTGTGTCCTAAATACCTGCAAAGTTTGACAAAATTCTGTGCAGGGGTTTATGAGGAGTTGTGCTGACAAACTGTTCATCTCTATATTCAAGGTATGGCCAAATGTCTAAGTTAAAAGTGCAGAAATTCCCGGAAAAATAAAGGAATCGGAATTTCCTGGTAATATGCATATCTTCACATTGTGTTCTTAATACCTGCAAAGTTTGATGAAATTCATTGCAGCCGTTTATGAGGAGTTGTGCTGACAAACTGTTCATCTCTATATTCAAGGTATGGCCAAATGCCTAAGTTAAAAAGTGCGGAAATTCCCGGAAAAATAAAGGAATCAGAATTTCCTGGTAATATGCACATCTACACATTGTGTCCTAAATACCTGCAAAGTTTGACGAAATTCTGTGCAGCGGTTTATGAGGAGTTGTGCTGACAAAAAAAGAGGACTGACTGACTGACTGACTGACTGACTGACGGACCAGTCAAAAACATTATACCTCCCGCAACTAGTTGCGTGGGGTATAATAACTAATCACTAAACAAAGTTGGGGATTTACAAGATGTGTTACATCACTTATTTTTATAGCTCAATGATACAATGTTGATCATGTCATGATTTACAGATGTCATGCAAGGAAATAATTCAAACTAGAACTGTCCAATAGGGACAAATACCCCCCGCTGGGTTTTTCAGAGAAGGTGCCAATTCACAAATACTTTATGGATCTAGAGGTGTTCACAATTTACTTACAAAAATTTGCAGTGAAATATAATTGCTCATTATGTTTCTTAATGAATGAAACAAAGGTGCAACCAAATGAAACATCAATACTAATACATTGTAATTCCATTATAACATTTTTTTTTTATTTCTGCATTAAAAAATTTACTGCAATTATGTGTTATGTCACTCTGCAAACTGATTATTAAAAAACCATTATACAAAATCAAATTAATCTTGATATACATTTTGAAAATAAAGAGCTGGTCATCCAGTAATGAAGTGCTTTGACAGACAATAAATTACAATTAAGAGAATAAGAGAAGAGAGATCTTTAATTCTTGTGCCTTATTCCCTGGAGATTAGATAACACACACGCTTGATAAAACATATGCCTTAACAATTTCCAACTCCAAACTCATTAATTTATCTTTAACTGGATGCATGTCCAGTCATTATTCCCAAGAGACAAATGAAATTACATTATCTTCTGTGCAATGCAAAAACTGTTTTTAACACTAAATGATGTTTCTTTTTTTTTTTTAAAGTTTTTATGAGTAGTTTTAAGCTGTAGTATTTTTGTACAGATATTCTAGATTCTATGTCTCAAACCTTATACATGAGCCCAAAATGAAGAAGTCAATTAAAATAGAAAATAAAACCTGTAAAATGCAAAAGAAATAACAAAAAGAGTTGAAAATTCAAGGTGCACACCTTCATATGGTGAATATTAATTAAGTGTACAAATTTTCAGATTAATCCTTGCAATAATTTCTGAGAAAAGGTCCTCACAAAACCACAAAATAAAAATGAAAAAAAAAACACCTGTAAAATTCAAAATAATAATCGAATCAAGATGAAAATTTCAGTTACACAACTTTATATGGTAAATAATATGTGTACAAATTTTCAGACAAATCCTTCCAATAGTTTCTGAGTAATGGTCCGGACAAAATCTCGTCTACAGACAAACAGACAGACAGACGGACGGACGGACATGGTGATTCCAATATATCCCCCCTAAACTTCGTTTTGCGGGGGGTATAACAAAATATCTTATTTCTTTCTGAACTCTCTTTTCTTTCCATGAATACATACTGGTAATTGGGAGAAAAGATTCAAAATTGGGAAAATATGGCTGCATGATTTCTTTATTGGGAATGGGTCCAGTAAACTGACCCAAAGACAAGCCAGGAAAACCCCTGAATAGAAAAGGTAGGGTTGCACGAAACAAGACTATTTTTTTGTTCGCCTTAAGCTATATTGCAATTCAAAAATTGATACCATTTATCAGTCGCAATACCCAGCTTAGCACTAAAACTGAATCGGTTTAATGATCATGGCTAGGCTTCAGTATCATGGGTATATTGTCACGATACCGTACTTATCACAATTCTATAACATGATACAATAGAATGTATAAAATTATTTTTGGCCTGATAAAACATAATAAAAGTAAGCCAGAAGTCTCTGTCAAGACTGTAGCTCTACTGGTTTGTAGTTTAAACAAAGAAAAGTGGCAGTTGGGACTTGAAACTTTGCAACAGCAATAAACAGAATAATGATCATATATCTTAGTGTACAATACTTGCATGCCACATTACATGTACTATAATCAAACTGAAACTGTTTTTGGAATAACATTATTTAATATTTCACAGAAATTTCTTATTTCTAGTAACCATGGCAACACCGTTCATCGAAATCAAAAACCGATAAATAGAATTACGTATCTTAATGTAGTCTACTTGTATGCCAAGTTATATTGAAATCAGACTAAAACTATAACAGTAGCATTTTGAATGTTCGTCACAGAAATTTCAATTTTTAGTAACCACAGCAACACCGTTCATCAAAATAAAAACCGATAAAGAGAATTATGCATCTAAGTGTATTTTACTTGTGTGCCAAGTCGTAAGCAAATCAGACCAAAACTGTAGGAAGAGAAGCATTTTGAAACAATTTCACAGAAATTTCTTTTTTTAGTAACCATGGCAACATCATTCATCGAAATGAAAAACCGATACTGAGAATTATGTATCTAGGTGTAGTCTACCTGTGTGCCAAGTTATATTGAATTCATATCAAAACTGTAGGAGGCGTAGCAATTTGAATGTTTTTTTTTACAAAAATTTCTATTTTTAGTAACCACAGCAACATCGTTTATCTAAATCAAAAACCGATAAAAAGAATTATGTATCTTTAAGTGTAGTCTAGTTGTGTGATAAGTTATATTGAAATCAGACCAAAACTGAAGGAGGAGTAGCATTTTAAAAGTATTTCACAGAAATTTCTATTTTTAGTAACCACGGCAACACCGTTGATTGAAATAAAAAACTGTTACATAGAATTATGTATCTTCGTGTAGTCTACTTGTGTGCCAAGTTATATTGAAATCAGACCAAAACTGTAGGAGGAGTAACTTATTGAAAAATTGTTTACAGACAGACAGCTAGACAGATGGATGCCGGAAGCATTACTATCGCATCAGCTCTTCTGGTCTCTGACCAGTAGAGTTAAAAAGAAAAACATTGTGTGTAAAATAGCAATTTATTGCATTTTTTGGTAAAGAACACTTTGATAACTCTTGAAATCACTTGCTGTAGAAATCTTTTTTCAAAATATTCCCAAAACCCGATATTCCATCACGCTCATTTTGCCTTCAGATGCCATTTTTTTTAAACTTTACTGTTAAGTTTAAAAATAAACACTTGTGTTATCATGATTCAAGAATGACAATATGATAAATGCATATGGTTGAGACAGTAAAAACAGAGATCAGCGGAACAATTAAAATAAGTCAGGGGTAGACAAATACAATTTTTCAGTACTTGCCCTCAGACAGGTTACTATCGTAAAACTACATGTCCTACCAAAAAAATATGCTCGTCCCAATTTTTTCTTAAATTACATAGAAATTAAGTATTGATATTACATTATTTCTTGAGTAAGACACTTATTGACCAGTCACCAAAACAATAGACCAGGACAACCGTAGATCTATAAAATCAAGAAATTCTTCCACACATAAATTCAGACAAAAATGTTTAATTTGAAGGGGTATTCTAAAAATTTAGCAATAAAATACACTTTTTTAAAAAACTTATGAAGTACAGTAAAACTTCTCTAAACCGGCCAGCTGCCGGACTGAATAAAATGGCCGGACTAGAGGGGTGGCCGGTTTCCCGAGAATCTAACATTTGGAAGAATTGCAGAACTAATATGTGTTACAGTTGCTAGGAAAAATATATAATTGGTGTCTGTTATAATTATCTGTCAACATGTTATTAATTATCGGCAGACACGTAATGTATTCTTAAGGTCTAAAAAATAAATTAATATTATTGAGGATAAATTCGTCATACATGTTGATTTTTATAGAAAGAAGTTAAAAAATAAAAGAGAAAAAACATGGAAAGTTACTTTATTAACCATATGCGAAGAAATAAACCAGGACCCTTTACCTTAACTGAACTCTATACAGTATACTGCATGTATTTATGTATCGCTTACGTCATTTAAAAAAATTGTACTTCAGTGAAAATTAAGTAAATACAGCAAAACTCGGTTATAACGAAGCCACAGGGACCTGTGAAATTACTTCGCTATATCCGTAATTCGTTATAACCGTATAAGAAATTCAATAAATCTATATAGCTGGGGATCCAAGATGACTTCGCTATATCCGTAAATTCGCAATATCCGTGTTCGTACTATGCGAGTTTTGCTGTACTGTAAATCACTTTTTATTCGCGAGAACTTTATTTTCGGGTAATTACGTGAGACAGTGTGTTCGCGAAAATTTGATTCTCGCATATAATAGTATTCCTTAAGATTATATAGAGCAATAATCACAATTCGTGAAAATTTTGTCTCGCTAATCAGGAGTCAATGACTATCTCGCGAAAAAAAGGTGTTGCCAAAATTAAGTGATCTACAGTACTTAAAACATTTCTGAGCAATACTTCTGTTATTTTAATTAAAAAATGTATATTTTGGTAAACATTTTACTAGTATTTTTTTTCCTTAGTATTATGTATCTGTAACAAATTTTAAGGCCGCTTATGTGTATTTAAAAAGATGATGCAATATGGCGTGCGATAATTTATTGTTTCACTCTGTGATTTAAATTTATAAGTTGCTTGATATTTTATTAATTCAAGTTTAATTTTTGTTAATTATAATTATGTACACAACTTAGACCGGCCATTTACGTAGTCTGGCAAGATGATTACCCCTTCAAGACGGTTACACAATAGAAAACCCTATGAAGCCATATTCAGTTTTTCACACCTCTGACTTCTTTTGGGTAGGTTATTTTTCACACCTCCAGCCGGTCTTTTTTACCCCTCTGGCCAATGACAATTAATTTCTTGCAATCAAAAAGTGGCCGGTATGATGAGGGGAAATTTCCTATGTTTCTTAACTTTTGTTCTTGGAAAAGTGGCCGGTGTCCGGTTTTCAGGGGTGGCTGGTTTTATGAGAGTTTATGTGTAAAGAAATGTTAAGAATTTTGCCGGGACTAATAAATTTGGCCGATGTTCAGGGAGAACCGGTTTCCAGGGGGGCTGGTTTGGAGAAGTTTCACTGTATTATTTAATGGAAAAAGGTGAAGATATCGGACAATGTTCATGATGTTCAGTATCTCATAAAACCTACAAACAACATGAGTGCGAGTCTGTGAACAGAACGCTACTGCATGTCAATGAAGAGATCAACACCACGGCTGTGTGATTGCCAGGGAACAGTATAAATTTAATATTTTGACATTAAATGTCTCAATTCCAATATGATGTTTTTGACCACATTGGTAACTTCATTTTTTAGGACATCTGCATATTTTAACAATACGTTAAGGCCATACCTGATATCTAATATAGATGGTCCGATTTGCCGCTTCTATTTTTAACAAATCCAAATTTTAATATTAAAAAAATAAATTCAACGCGCGTCCAAAAATATCGGAATTAATTTTTTTCTCAACTTTTTACACAAAACGCATAGAAGACTTAGAAATTTGTATGACAGAAGCGTGGATTTAATGTTTGTTTGTACTTTGTAACAGTCTGAAGTTTTGCAAGACACTGGTGTAACTGTTTGTACGTACTAGGGGTAAGCAATTAGCATATCCAAAGAACCGGGGCTACCATTTTTGGGGATCGGGCTAGTTGTTTTCAGCAAGGAGGTAGCACGTCAAGCTAGTAAAAAACATAAATACACAAGCAATGCAACAATGACAAGAACAATCGGTATTTTCACTTGAATTTGTTATAAAATTCCCACCCAGTTAAATTTTCCAGACAACGTGCTCCTATTGTCAATAAATCTCCATAATCTTATCTGTTTTGTAGTTCTATCTGACTTAATTACTTCCAAAAACGATCGTTTTTTCCTAATTGGAATTTCCTCTATTCCTCCATTTATGGTAAATGCATGCAGATATCACATTAATTTATTTACGATTATCCAATGAACTGAAAGATACGTGTTTTAACACTCACATAAAATATATTTCCAGTGTATTTAATGATTTCAGATGAAAACAAAATGAATTTGATTTTATTCTAAATGTCAGAGCTAGTGCAATGATCAAGAAAAAGGGAAGATAATTCATTTAAATTAATTCAATTTATTTTTCATAACAATTTATGCATAATTAATATTGATAGTGAGAACTTTTAACTTTAATTTTAAAAAGAAGGACTCCAGTACCCTGACTTTTTCAGCAATTAATTTCTTCTCCAGATTAGTATTTATTTTAATTTTTGCCCCTCTGCTTGGGTTAGTAACTTTTTACTTGAGGCTATTAACTTGAAAGCTGCCACTAGCCTGTGGGAAAGAACTTGATTTTTTTCTCAATTGCACATCCCTGTGTACTATAGAAGAACTTAGAAATTTTTGCCACTAATATTAATTATATTCGCTCGCCTCATAATTTTGAAAGATGAAAAAATAAATATTTGTAAAATATTTTTGCTCGCAACCCTCTCTTTTTATTTTTGAAAATCCAAAGAACTATATTACAAATTGGTGAGGCCTAATTGGTAAAATCTAGAGGAGATCCGACTATTCAATATACGCATATGCAGTGATGCAGTGGTCAACTGCAGTGAAAACAAGTGCTTTGTTTTGTGATACTTTAGCGATAACACAAAAGATATTTTAGTATATCGCACCTGTTAACAAATTAATTGCCCATCCACCAAAACTGGTTGTCCCGGGCGTCGGGCAGTGCTGGGGTATTAAAAAAAATACTTTATTTCATGCATTTCATTCATGAGCTACACATGAAAAAAAAACGGCTTCATTTTCCATTAGGAAATACATACAGGTAATACACTCAGTTGAAGAATAACGGTAGCTGGCCCCGCCGCGGTGTAAACACGGTTCAGGTAGTACCACAATCAAATCCCGCGATGATGTAACGCAGAAAGGACCAATATACCGCGGAGGGGACGCAGTCTAAAACGGGATCCGTGTTGCCTGCACTGTACCAAAACGAAAACCCGAAATTGAACCTAAAAAAAGAGTCCCATGGGCCACATCGCTAAACTGAGGACTGTAGCTAGGAAAAGTAGAAATTGGTTTATCTTTGAAAAGTTTAAATCCAAAATTAGTCCTATGACCAATCATGGCTTTGTCATTCTTGAGAAGAAGATTTTTAAAGAATTTTCCTATATATTTCTATGTAAAACTTTGGTCGGCCATCGAGGCCCCACCCTACTCCAGGTGGTTATCAATTAAATAAACTTTAATATATACACTACCTGAGGATGCTTCCATATAAATATGATAAATTACGGCTTTGATATTCTTGAGAAGATTTTTAAAAAAATTTTCTATATATTTCTATGTAAAACTTTGGTCGGCCATTGTGGCCCCGCCCTACCCCCGGGGGTCATGATTTGAACAAACTTGATTCTACACTACCTGAGGATGTTTCCCCATAAGTTTAATCTTTCCTGGCACAGTGGTTCTTGAGAAGAAGATTTTTTAAACATACCACCAAATTTTCATTAATTCCAAATCATCTCCCCTTGAATGAGGCCATGGCCCTTCATTTGAAGAAACTTGAATCCCCTTCACTCAAAGATGCTTTGTGGCAAGTTTGGTTGAAATTGGCCCAGCAGTTTTTGAGAAGTCAAAAATGTGAAATGTCTACAACAACAATGACGACGACAATGACAGACAACGGACAAATTTTAACCAGAAAAGCTCACTTGAGCCTTCAGCTCAGGTGAGCTAAAAATTAGAACCAACCCGAAAGTGAATGGAACTGTGGCAGCCTTACACACACTCATTAAGATCAATATATCGCTGTCTCGTTTCAGCTCTAATTTAGACTTAAATGGAACTGTGGCAGCTCTACATATGATCAATACCACCGATATATCACTGTATTATTTTAATTCTAATTAGTAATTAGACTACTTTTTTTTGTCCCCACTCATTATTAGTACATCTTGCATTAATATTTGATTTTCATTTGAGGTCTGAAAGACCAAGGGCATGTCTTTACACATTTAAAGTTGTAATAATAATTTCTTTATAGTTATAAATACAGGACTATGAAGTCTGACAGTTGAATTCTATCTAGGAGATCAATCTGCTTGATTAATAGGTGCTGATTGCACTCTAGGACTTAAAAGAAAGAATTCCTCCATAAATACAAGTTTATTTTCACAATAAAATGATGGCATTGATACCAAGTTCCTCTCCATGTCTCAGGCTAAATTTAAGAATATATGAATTACTGGCACTGTAGCAACCAATAATGATAAAATGCCACAATATGAGAAACATATCAGTAAGCATAAATAATTGCATTAATTTATTAATTATTGCAATTGACATTTTCAACGACTTCATAATATCACTCTTTAATTAACCTGGGCAGGGGTGTGACTGAAATCCATCATTTTTAAAAAATGATGATTTCTAGTCATTAAATCAGGGAATAACTATCTTCTAATTTGGTATTTGCGACCGTTAATGCTGATTTAACGGTCGCAAAATGAGTTTTACGAGGGACGCGTAAGCGGAGCCGGTAAATCGGATGTTTGCATCCGTTAAATCAGCATTATCGGTCGCAAATACCAAATTAGATGATCAGTTATTGCCATTCTAATGCAATTCATGTATTTTCTTCGTTGTTTACATCTTACGATGTAAACAAAACCTGTGTTACAAGACAATTGCATTAGAATTGATTTTTAATAATGACTAAAATTCATCATTTTTCAGAATAATGATGAAAAACAGTCATTTCTATTTTGAAATTTATTTTAGAAACAAGAGTTTCCTCTGATATCAAATATGAATGTATTTCATCACAGTTGTGGTAAACTGCAAGTCATGCCGGCAAAACCTACAAAAAATTTGCATGAAAAGTAAAAATGCTATCAATGTCGGACCAAATGACTGGCTTCTTTTTTGGTTAAAGTCTTTTTGTTTGTCCATGTATCATCTGTGCATTTCCCATCTTAATAGAATCGTACCTTATATACCATTGCGTATTAACTTTTCTTTAAACAAGATTGAGGCTGTAAATGAAAGCGAAACTAGCATGGTTCTTGTGACCTATTAAATTTACAACTGCGGAACTGGGACAGAATTAAGTAGAAAACATATTAAAGAAAAAGATAAAGATGAGCAAAATTTGAAAAATTTCAACAGAAAGAATTCATGCACAGGTGAGGAAATCAGTAAATCTAGTACTTCCGACTGTCCCAAATATTCGTTTTTTCACCAATCATGTTGATATCTTAATTATCAATGCAAGGAATTTTTGCAATTTTCAGACCCATTTTTTTTTTAGGTTTATATAATTCCAAAATGCATAAATGTTTAATAAAATTACATTCACAATGCTGAATTAGCATGGTCACCTGCCCAAAAGTGGTGGTATCAAGTATCAAGTAATATGTTAAAAATGCATAATTAAATGAAAACAGAAGATGACTTGGAAATGGAGACTGAAGTTTGTACTATTTTAAACATTATTTATTAAATAGATGTGCATTAGAGTAAATAAATATTATGGGTTTTTTTTATTTTGCGACTTACTATTTCGGACCGGCTTATTTTGTTTTCTTACCGGTTCGAATCACTGGCTATCTGAAAAAGTTTTCCACAACTCTGTTTCATCATGATCATCATTTTTTATTAAATTGTTAGGTCTGGCGCACTTAATTATCTCGTTAGTTTTACAGGGCGCACTAAATTATATTGGTTTCAATTACTTGTCAAGTTGTTTCTCTAAACAAGGGTCTAAGGCAGGATAGTGTACTATATCTAATAACTGTAGTAAATGGGTTGGGAAAATTGACTTGGAAACGGAAATATCATGAAAACAAGTCATATTTACAAAAATAAGAAAAACATGTACATTACATAAGTAAAAGAAATGACCATATAAATCCTTTTTAAAAATGATGGATTTCAATCACACCTCTGACTGAATGTTAATCAGTGATTTAGCACACAACTAAACATTGAAAGCAAATTGAAAGTGAGGAAGGAGGGGTAAACAACAACAAATGTAAACCACAATTTTCAAGCTAAGCTTCCCATTACCGGCCTTCCTGTTTCGACGCCTATGGCATAAGTGGTTGAGAATGTCAACTAAGAATGCAATGATTTAGAGCACTAAGCATTGCAATGCAATGTATTTGATTTGTGTACTCTCTCAGTAAGCAGTGTTGTTCATTAATTGTTATTCTAGATAGGTCTAAAGCCAAGTTTTTATTTTATCTATGTTAGGCATCCACAAACAAA
>NW_026922188.1:0-19627 GCF_032062105.1 Saccostrea cuccullata | reverse complement strand
GACTTTTATTGACTGTGCGGATGTTTAGAACAGTTCATGGATTACATTTGTGTAAAAAAGTTTAAACTAATTAAAACTGTACAATGATTTTTATGTTGTAAAATATTTTTAAACGATTTAAAACATATAAGAAATGTTCTGAAAACGTTTTTAAAAACGTTTTGAAAACGTTTTCAAAAATGTTTTCAAAACATTACAGGACAATGTTTTTGAAAAACGTTATGATACCGTTTAAAAAACCATACAAAATAACGTTGTAATAACGTTTTAGAAAATGTTTTTATAACATTTTGAAAACGTTTTTATAGCGTTTTGATAACGTTGTTGTGCTACCTGGGAAGCCCCCCCCCCCCCCCCCCGGTGCCTTTTCTCCCGAAATAAAATTCTTATTGAGTTTTTTCAGTATATTTTCATTAATATTTAATTTTTATTGTAACACAAGAAAATCAGTCTTAAAACCAACATCAATCAGTCATTAAATAATAGCATTTTAGTATAAACTTGTGCCGGCAGTAGTATTTTAAATTGGCAGGGAATATGTTTCATATTCAGCTTAAAACAATCCTTCCAAGTATATATTCGAATTATTTTTTTTTCTGCAGGAATGCAAAAATCAGATCTAGAAATGACAGGGAAAAATATTAAAATTTCTTGGAATACTAAGTGAATCCTTGCCTTCAGCATGTTCGGTGATACGCTATTTCCACACCTACACTGTCTTGAATTATTTTGATTGACAGCACAAGCACTACAAATATAGCACGGACTTCCTGTGAACTGTGTGAACTTGATGATGGAAAATAAAAGCCAATGCTTACTGTCAAATGGATTTGTTAATCTAAAAAAAAAGATTACCTTTATTGCTTGGAATATTTAGGAAAAATAATTACAATTTTTATTTGATACAACATACATCTGAGAATCGAGGGGGTTATCTCTCTCTCTCTCTTGAAAATTTCTCTGTTCAATAAAAACTATGATAACACATTACTTATTAAGTTTAGAAAATTTAATCTACACAAGTATTACAAATAATTTGAATGCCTCTTTCCAACATCTTGACCGAGTATAATCACGACCGGTAAATGTCTACAGATACATGAGGAAGTTAGCTAAAATAATCGTCATAGAAGAATAAAAAGGCAATTAAATATAGAATATTTTGCAGTAGAATTTAAATAAAACGAGAATTTTTATGCAGTACGATAACAGTCAATGTCAACAGATACATTTTGTAATTGTGAATTAAAAAAAAAAATCTGTTATTGTACTCAGAATCGCTTTGGCACGAAAATACATGTACGGTGGTTTCAACCCCGTACCATATAATTAATTCATTCTATAAGTAGCAGTTTTATCTTCAGAAGTCCACATTATTTTATAAGTGAAAAGAATAAGCATAATTATTTACTATATAAGTAGATTAATTTATTTTTCAAGTACACTTGGTAACAAATACACGTTTGACGGTGATTAAAATCATGTCATTAAAATATCATTTTAAACATATAGGTATGTGTAGAAAAAATGTTTTTATTTATTTATTAATTTATTAATTAATTAATTAATTAATTTATTTATTTATCTATTGTTTATCTCAGTAGTAGTTTTATCTTCTAAAGTCCACATTATTTTATTAGTTAAAAGAATAATCATAATTATTTAGTATATAAGATTAATTTATTTTTTAACTACAAGCGGAAACACATACACGTTTGACGGCGAATAAAATCATGTTATTAAATTAACGATTTAATTATACGTATATGTTTAGTTTTTTTTTTTATTATTTTTTATTTATTTTTTCATCTATTTATTTCTCTTTTGTTCATCTATTGTGTATTTATATTTATTTTTGACATTTGAATAATAGAATAAAATAATAAATTCAAAACAAGGAAAAGACCGAAGGCATTCCGAATAAATCGTTCATCTTGCGTTCATCGTTCGTTCACCGTTCACATTGAGCTCGCGTTCGCGCTCCGTTCGCGTTCTGCGTTCATTCACCGTTCACCGTTCACACATCGTTCACCAAGTTGCGTTCACCGTTCGCACATCGTTCACACACCGTTCGCTCTGCGTTCGTTCAGCGTTCGTTCATGGTTAGTTCACCGTTCGTTCAGCGTTTATTCACCGTTCAGGTGGGAAAGTAGAACGTTTCAGGGACTGTATCATCCCATACTCTGTCACTAAATCACTATGTAACTAATAATACCCGGTCAGTTGTAAATCAATACCCGGGTCAGTTGTGAATCTTTACCCGGTCGATGTATTACGTCACAAACACAAACGTGACGTCATAATAGGCATAGTATGAGCGTGATGAATTTTTTTTCTTTGCTAAATGTTTCATCACATTATATTATCATATTATATCATATTATGACGTCACGCCTAGGTAAAGGCCTAGGTAAAGTCAATTTTTTAAACATAACTATTGTCATAATTTAGAGTTTCACTAATCTAATTTATTTGTGTTATCTTTAAATCATGCATGCTGAGCATTTATTGCTCTGCACTGTTATTCTAGTGGGTAACGGGATATGTCTGTCAGTGTCCTATCTGGTGGTCGCTGATGTTTCTCATGGGAATATAGGGGTTCATTGTTTATATTCCTGATTAAGGTTGGTCACTATCGGTGCTTTATGATTTTGGCTGGGAACCTTGAGTTTAATGAGTTCTGCAGTGGAGTTTAATGCAGATGGATGTCAGTTCTGTGTTAAGCAGATGGACTGATGTATTAATGTCTAACAACATAAGTGTTGTGTAATAATGTGTATATATATGTAAATAAACTGTAAATAGAACTTTTGCCTTTTCTTGTGGGAATCATCACGTTACAATTTTGGTGGCAGCTGCGGGATTTTTACAAGAATTATGGCAGATGATTTAGATACACCAACAGTGCTATTAGGTATTCGGCGAAATAGGACTGATACAGGGATAGGGACAATGACATCTACCCCTAATTACAACGAGATACAACGCATTGAAAGAGAATGTGCGGCATTGGATCAAGAAATAAGAAACACGACAGCGGCGTTAAGAAACAACAGTGTTCAGGGAAATAACGTCCAGAACGATAGTCGAAGTAACAGAGACTTTATGAAACCGTTAGTTCGTCCAGCTACTTATGATGGATCCGAGCCGTGGGATGATTATAAAGTTCAGTTTGAACTTGTAGCCGAAATAAATGGATGGGACGACGTAAGGAAATCCATGTTCTTGGCATCATCATTACGTGGCACAGCTCAAGGTGTGCTAGCCGATTTAGAGCCGGGGAAACGACGTTCATTTGTCGAGTTAGCAACAGCGCTAAGTCGCCGTTTCGGATCGGAAAATAGAACTGAACTGTTCCGAGTCCAGCTTAAGAACCTCGTGGGAAAAGAGACCAATCGCTACCGGAATTAGCACAGTATGTAAAACGCCTTAGCAGGAAAGCTTACCCAAATGCTCCGCGAGATTTACTAGAAACATTGTGTCGGGATCATTTTATAGATGCCCTCACGGATTCCGACATGAGACTTAGGATTCAACAAGCTCATCCAAGGACCATTGATGATGCTACAAAACTTTCCGTTGAGTTAGATGCGTTTAATATGGCAGAAAAACAAAGAGAAAAGCGTGGTTCAACTTCAGTGCGAAATATTACCGCCAGTGAGCTAACATCTGAAAAAATCATTCAGTGCTGATGATATTAAGTCATGTATGGCAGAAATTTCTAAGGAACTAATTGAAATGCGCAAGGAAATAGCCACAATTAAGCAATCAAAAAATACAGGTGCTTCTAAATATAAACCACCAGCAAAAGAAATCCGTCGTTGGAATTGTGGAGGGAATCATATGAGACAGACTGTACAAAACCTAAGAAGTCGATTCTAGCAAGGGAAATTCAAAATTCATTCCGAGATCTTCTCGTATTTCAAAAGACGGATCTGGGATGTATGTGAATGGTTCTATACTTCATGGTGAGTCCGTGAAATTTCTGATAGATACAGGTGCCAATGTCTCTATCATTAACACTAATGTTTATAGAAAAATGGATCCACTTCCCGAATTAAGGTCCGCAGAAATGAATATGAAAATGACTGACGGCAAATGTATTCGTGCAAAAGGAATTGCGACATTGAATGTGACTCTTGCCGGTGTGTCCGTACAGCATGAATTCTGGATTGTCGACATAGACGAGGATATCGAGGGCTTACTGGGATTTGATTTCCTGAAAGCGCAGAAATGTGTTCTTGATGTAGGAAACTGTCAGTTTCAATTGAATGGACATACAGTGAAGTGTTCGACATTCTCATGCAATTACATTCGATGTTGTAGAGTTGTACTAGAGGACACAAGCGTTGTTCCGGCTGGAACTGGAATGCTGTTGCAGGGTAAAGTTTTGGATGTCGATTCTGTACCTAAGAGTGACTTTGCAGCTGGGCTCGTCGTTCCGACAGAGAACTTTACTGAAAAGTACAAATTGATCGTAGGAAAAGCTTTAGTTGATCCGTCGAAGGAAAAAGTTCCTATACGGGTGTTCAATGTGTCAGATCAATCAATCAAAGTTTATCAGAAAACGTTGGTTGGACACTGTGAAGCTGTTACGATAGATCCGAATGAGGAGACCGATTTTGCTCAGAATGACAAATTTCCAGAATATTTATCGACTCTTTCTCTCTGAATCGTGTGTAAATTTAGATGGAAATCAATCTGAAATCCTTAAACAGTTTTTGACTAAAAACAAGGATGTATTTGCAGCTGATAAACACGCACTAGGCCGCACAGGAGTGATCAAACACAAAATAGACACTCAGGATGCTACGCCTATTAAACAACAACCCCGAAGAATGCCATTTGCCAAGAGATCCGAGGTGTCGTCACAGATTGAAACAATGTTAACTCAGGATGTTATTGAAAAATCAAGTAGTCCTTGGGCTTCTCCAATCGTGTTAGTGCGGAAGAAGGACGGTTCCCTTCGGTTTTGCGTTGACTATCGCAAGGTTAATTATGTTACGAAGAAAGATTCGTTTCCGGTTCCGAGAGTCGACGACAAATTAGATGCTTTAGTAGGTTCTCAGTGGTTTTGTACTCTGGATTTACAAAGCGGTTATTGGCAAGTGGAGGTAGAAGACCAGGATGGCGAGAAAACGGCCCTTTGCTGACCAAAAATGGG
Organism: Saccostrea cuccullata; assembly: GCF_032062105.1. Taxonomy (NCBI): domain Eukaryota; kingdom Metazoa; phylum Mollusca; class Bivalvia; order Ostreida; family Ostreidae; genus Saccostrea; species Saccostrea cuccullata. Next base: position 14,463 of record NW_026922188.1, on the reverse strand, counting down.
CTGTATCAGTTCAAAGTCATGCCCTTTGGACTGGTGTAACGCGCCAGCCACCTTTGAGAGACTAATGAGTAAAGTCTTAGAGGAACTATCTTGGAAAACCTGTTTGGTTCATCTTGACGACGTAATTGTCTTCTCGGCGAGGATTTTGAGACCACGTTAAATCGGTTAAAGGAGGTGCTTTTGCGATTGCGCAGTGCCGGACTAAAACTAAGCCCAAAGAAATGTTCCTTATTCCTAAAGCAAGTAACATACTTAGGACATATTGTAACACCAGAGGGAATTCAAGTGGATCAATCAAAAATTGAAGCCATTAAGAAATGACGTTTCTGTGAATCTTAAAAGCAGCTTCGTAGCTTTCTTGGATTGTGCTCGTATTATCGCAAGTTCATTTTAAACTTTGCGAAAATCTGCCCTGTCCCTTAAATGCTATGACCGAAAACAAACCGTTTTTGTGGACAAGTGAATGTGATTCGGCGTTTCAACAGTTGAAATCAAAATTGATGAACAGTCCAGTGCTATCCTATCCTGATCCGCGAGGCTCCGAGTTCATCCTAGATACGGACGCTAGCAATAGGGCCATAGGATCTGTGCTTTCTCAGATTCAAAACGGTAAAGGAGAAAGTAATTGGTTATTACAGTCATGCTCTGGGGAAATCTGAAACAAATTATTGTGTAACGCGCAAGGAACTTCTCGCAATTGTTGAATCTATAAAACACTTTCACTGTTACCTGTATGGCAGGAAGTTCCGACTGCGCACTGACCATGGGTCCCTTCGGTGGCTTATGAACTTCAAAAATATTGAAGGACAATTAGCTGGATGGTTGCAAGTTCTTAGAACCTACGACTTTGAAATAGAGTATCGGGCGGGAGCAAAGCATGTTAATGCCAACTCATTGTCGAGGCGACCTTGTCAGAACTGTTCTTATTGTGAGCGGACCGAGATAAATTCCCGTCAGGAACCTAAATGCGACGTTATCCGTAAAAGGTCACAGCATTCATGGATAGATGGTAACTCACAATCTCAGATGGCCAAAGCACAAAGAGAAGATAAGACAATAGGTGTAATTTGCTCGAGATTACAACAAAACAACAATAAACCGAAATGGGAGGAAATCTGTATGGAGAGTGTTCCAGTTAAGACTCTATGGTCGCAGTGGCAAAGACTTGAGTTCAAGAATGGAGTATTACATCGTAGATGGGAAGATGACACCGGAAAAAGGATATCGTGGCAGATTATAGTGCCCGAAATTTATAAAGCAGATATACTAAAGTCTCTCCATAACGCAGTAACAGCTGGTCATCTTGGAGTAAACAAAACATTGTCCCGAGTACGAGAGAGATTTTATTGGCCTGGTGTAGGATCTAGTGTGAAGGACTGGTGTCGTAAATGTGAGCAGTGTTCGGCACGGAAGAGTCCCTCGAAATCCTTCAAGGCTCCGATGAATTCTACAATGTGGGTGCTCCAATGGAGAGGGTAGCCCTGGATATTATGGGCCCCTTACCAGTAACAGAACGCGGAAACAGATACGTTCTAGTAATTGGGGATTATTTTACCAAGTGGACAGAGGCATATCCGATTCCTGATCAAGAGGCCGAAACCGTGGCAAGGAAACTTGTGCACGAGTTTGTTTGTCGTTTTGGGGTCCCCTTACTTATTCACTCCGACCAAGGAAGATTTGAATCCGGATTATTTAGTGCCATGTCCAAATTACTAGGAATGGAGAAAACCCGCACAACAGCTCTACATCCTCAATCCGACGGGATGATTGAGCGATTTAATAAGACTGTTGGAAATATGCTCGCCACATTAGTGTCCAAAGATCAGAAGAATTGGGATGAAATTCTACCGATGACCATGATGGCCTACAGAAGTGCGGATCAAGAAACAACGACTTATTCGCCCAATATGATGATGTTAGGTCGCGAAGTGCGTTTACCAGTGGACCTTGTGTACGGAAGTATTCCCGCGGAAGTGACGAACAGTATACCTGAATATGTTGTTAATCTAAAGGATAAAATGTGTAAAGTACACGAATCGGCCAGACAACATATTAAAAGTGCAAGTGATAAACAGAAAACTGGTTACGATTACTCTTTGAAATTTAACCCGTACAAGAGTGGTGACCTCGTATGACTCTTTGACCCTAAACGCAAGATTGGTGTGAGCCCGAAATTGCAATCTAATTGGACGGACCTTATCGCGTGATTACATCAATTAGTGATCTTGTGTACCGCATTCAAAAGACGTCAAATTCCAGACCGCGTGTTGTGCATTACAACCGATTAAAACCATATTATGGTGAGACTGACGTGTGGCAGCCGTCAAGTGCGCATCAGTCTGGTAATGACGACGAGACCTGTTCTACAGACAGTGCGAGTGACGATGATGATCGCGAGACAGATACATGTACATTGATGCGGAATTCGGTCGCGGTAAACGAATTCGCCGTCCAGTGGATAGATTAGATTTGTAAAGTGACAATAAATTACAATGAACTGTGAAAAGTTTTTTTAATGGCATATTTTGTATATAATCTCTGATATTTGTTTTATGTGTATAAATAATGTTATTTGCATTATCATTTTAAATGTAATTACTGAGAAACATGTGCATGGATTTTGTTCAACATATATATATTTTTTTATGTTCATATTTTTTATGCAATGATTGTAAGTTTTTGTATATTGTGTATTATATTTTCTAACTGTATGTCAAAAGTTTCTGCTAGGTTATTGATCTAGAGTATCTTATAGGAGGAGTTTAATTGTTGTAAATTAACATGTGTGGGCACATGTCTTTGAAGGAGGGAGCAATGTCATAATTTAGAGTTTCACTAATCTAATTTATTTGTGTTATCTTTAAATCATGCATGCTGAGCATTTATTGCTCTGCACTGTTATTCTAGTGGGTAACGGGATATGTCTGTCAGTGTCCTATCTGGTGGTCGCTGATGTTTCTCATGGGAATATAGGGGTTCATTGTTTATATTCCTGATTAAGGTTGGTCACTATCGGTGCTTTATGATTTTGGCTGGGAACCTTGAGTTTAATGAGTTCTGCAGTGGAGTTTAATGCAGATGGATGTCAGTTCTGTGTTAAGCAGATGGACTGATGTATTAATGTCTAACAACATAAGTGTTGTGTAATAATGTGTATATATATGTAAATAAACTGTAAATAGAACTTTTTCCCTTTCTTGTGGGAATCATCACGTTACACTATATATTTGCATATCTACTGCTTTCTCCCACTATCAACCTGAAGTCTTCAAATGCGTTTATAGGACTATGGACGCAATTGCTTCTACTATGTGTGCAATTGCTCTAATCACTCTCGTGTAGAACAATCTCTACTACACTTATATGAGGTGTTGAGAAGTATATTTATATGGATTGTTTCGTAAGAGGAAAAAAATTAAGTTTTTAATAATATTTTTTGAAAAAAAAGGAAATTCAGAATATTTAAAATTGCTGATTTATATCTTAAAAAATTCAATTTTGGTCAAAGTATTTAATTGTATAATAAAACTTTTTAAAATCATAGAGAACTGCCATATTTTTATTTTTTCGTAACATGCATACTTTTACAAAGAACGATAACTCTTCACACTTGGGTAATAACATTCAAAAAGAGAAAATTTCTATTTCAAGAATGATTTCAGCTATTAAAAATAAATAGAAAACCTCAAAAAAATATATATTTGTTTTCATAACATTGATCGATGACGTCACAAATGCATCAAAACAAAAACTGTGTGAGAGGGAAATATTTTATAAATTGTTCGTGACTTATTAGAGAAATGGAACATTAATCAGGTTTACTGATTTTAAAGCCATATGTTTTTATTTACTAAAGACAAGGAGCTGCGTCCTTACGTAAGTCAGGATTTCCTCTGATATTCTTGAAAAAAAAAATCAAAGAATGCAAATACATGTATAAGTAATAAACAACGATTATTCAGTGAACATGTCATTATGATGCTAGCGCGCATCATGGAAAATGCCAGCAGAGCAATTGCTATTCATAACGCCATGTTCACTGAATAACGTTGTTTATTTCTTAAGTAACTACACCTAGGTAAAAAATACAGCATCAATCAGAGAGGTAGAAAAAAGGTAGAAAAACACATAACGTTACACATATCCCAAGTCAAGGATTTGCGAGTGACATTACTTCTAATTTTAATTTAAAAAACAACTGAGTTAAGATGAACCACTATACACTTAATGCATGGTAGTGGGGGACAAATGAAGGTTTATTCAGCCAAAAAAATTCATATTCCCCGAGGGCGTCGCCCAAGGGGATTATATTTGTTGGTTGAATAAATCTTCATGTTTCCTGAACATTCATGCAATGAATTGTTTATTATACCGAAACAAGCAAAAATTTTGAATAAACATAAACTTTCAAATAAGACACCCGCTCTCAAATTCATTTTGATTTTTAACGTAAAGTTGCATTGAAACTCTGTGACAAAAACAGGCTATTGTGACGTCAACTACTCTCAGGAGTTCTCGTTCAACGAACGATAACATTTATGGGAAAAGTGCAGTAAGTTTCCGAAGAGGTGGAATATGATGAAAATTATGTCGATGACAGGGAAATATAAAGTAAATGTAAATTGACTGGTTGATACGATGACAACCCTCCCCTAATCATTTTCTGATTTGTTTCATGTAAACTATAAATTCCTCAATACTCTCAATGCTTAGATTAAATAAGGGTAATTTACTAAAAAAGACAGTATCTAAATAAGTGCTAGATGCAATTGTGCTCTGATCTGTACTGACTCTTGATGTCCTGTTTAATATAGCCCTACTGAGGTAAGGTCGGATTGTTTCACTCAATATTAGGCATGATATTCCCTTGTTATACAAATTATACAACCGACTGAACAATGAGGTTTGTACAGAACCAGTGACTTTCACTCTAAATATGTTGTTTTGTGGAATGAAAAATTTTGGACATTCTTCAGTATGTACCATGTGTATCAACAATTTAAAACTTTCCCAGAAACAATTTAATAAGTAAATAGGATATCCCTTTACAATACAAATCATACAACTGACTTAACAATGCAGTTTGCACAGTTTGGACATTCCCCAGTACGTACATTATTTATCTATAATTTAAAGCATATCCAGAAACAAAACAATAAGTTATCAGGTGTCTAAATCAAGGAAGTATTGTTATGTATAGTCCAAAATAGGATAGTTTTTCAGGAACTATGAGCAAATAATTTGTGTACTGGTCTGACAATTAATTACTTCTTTCAGAAATATTTTAAGGAGACCATAGCACAAAAATTGACAGTGATTCATTAAAAAAATAAGTTTTTGTTCCGCTATCGAGAAAGATATTCTCTATCCTAGTCCATTTTCAGGTGTGCTTCCAATAGGAACAACATGAAATCCTCCGCTTATTATACTTATTATATCGGATACAAGATTCTTGGCTGGTCAACTCTGTTGTCGACATCTCTGTATCCATGGTAGTGCTGTCGTATGCCAGTGTTGTGACCGGAAACAAAACACATAGTCAGTTTCTGATTCCTTGCTTATGGAAAATGTACAAGGTCCATGAAGGATAGCAGAGGAGATTTTGCTGATCTTAAAGTTTCTCAAATGGTTATTTCTGAATAATGTACTTGAAATGAATACACTGCTATTCAATACTACACAGGAGAAAACGGTTTCTACATTATTTGATGGACTCTTCAGGTTTAATCTGGTAAAACCGGGTGGAAGATTATCACAATTCATTAAAATCACAGTGTTTTGTGGGATACGGTAAAAGTTGATCTGAGAGAGATCACATATCACCTTGTGGTCGGGAGGCTCGAACATGCAATCTTCATCTGAAATCTCCCACTCTGCATTCTTTCACTTCCCCTCATAATGTACAAAGGTTCGTGTACAGCCTCCATAGTGTCCGTCACTTCTCTTCTGATCCTCACTTCTGTAGGACACCCTGTTTGACGACACAGTCCCACATACACAGACTCTGATAGCCGAGGAATGTGATCCATACCGGTATATTATGTTAGAATCATAACACGTATATCTGTAACATAAATGATTAAGAGAAGGATATGGAAATAACGAACAGTATTCAATCTCAACGTCCACCAAACAAATATACAAAATAAGAGCAGAGCAAACACGGACCTCCGAAACATCAGAGGTGGGATCAGGTGCCATGGAGGAGTGAGCATCCCCTGCCGACCGGTCACACCCGCCGTGTGCTCGTTGTCATAATCAGGAAATAACGGAAAAATTCCGTGGTCAATTCAGTGTATAAATAATGGACTAACAATTGGTATGAAAAACGTCAGTCAGCATTTCATTCAATGATAAATTGTATTTGCTGACAAGGTCATTGTATCGACCATAGAATTTACGAAATGATGACTTTAAACGAGACTGTTGATATTCTTGTTTCATTAACTTGCTTGTCAATAGTTTACCTCGTTTAAGAAATTGTTCATACGTAGAGCATGCTCTTGCGTATCGAATCAACTGAGATATAAATACTCCGTATGCAGGTGATGAAGGTATATTGCTGCATAAGTAAGGGAAGTTGACGATAGAAAGTTAAAGTCATCACGTTTATCATATAGCTTGGTTGTTCGATTATTAGTGTCTTTTTCAAGTAAAATATCCAAGCATGAAGCATGAGTGTCGGACTCTGTGGTATCTTTAATCTCAAGCTCACCAGGATATATCGTGTCGACGTAGGAATGGAAATTATCATTATTAATTGACAATACGTCGTCGATATATATTAAATGTCGAGTTGAAGGCCACAGCAAGTGTTTTCTTCTTTCCACGTAAAAGATTTTGCATAAATTCTGCTTCATATGAATATAAAAAAGTCTGCTAATAAAGGAGCGCAATTTGTACCCATAGGAATTCCAATTCCAATTAAGCTAAATTTTCTTCTGTATTATTGTCAATTTTTTTCAATGCATAGAGAGTGATTACTCATGGTCTCATATTTTTTCCTTGATTTTGCAAGGTGGGTAGGTATATAGATGTGATGGGTTTTTTAATTGCTATCTGAAAAAATTGTTTTTTTTTTCACAAAAAAACGAACTTTAGAAATTTTTTGGTGTTTTCATTATACACTGGACAAGACAGGTTCAATTTTTATGCTGTAAAAAGGTTCATTGAAAATTTATATATCTTTAAAATTAAACAATGTCTATCAGGGGCGTAGCTAGGACATTTTTGATGTGGACGCCTGAATAGGCTGGGGGTTTGGGGCCGCCTTAAGGCCCCCAACTGCTCCGGGGCGAATCCCTGGTGGGGGTCCGGGGGCGAAGCCCCTGGAAATTGGTGAATTTCCGACGATTTCGATGTGCATATTTGACCCTTATGATAGTATTTTTCTTACACTTTTTCAGTTTGTTACGCAGCCACATTTAAGGTCTGTTCTTTCCTTGTAAATATGCGGACAGTTACTAAATAAAAGAGAAAGGATATGTCCAATAGCTTTGTTGGACGAAAAAAACTAAAACAATTATAGACTTTTGAAGCTCGACAAAATACGAATGGTAACATACGGTAGTTGGTTAGAGTGGTTGACTGGTTTAGACAGACCACGTAATTGACCAATGGTCAGGCTTAAATTAATATTAAAAATACACCTCTAAAGATTTAAAATAAGAAAGACAGAAGAATTCTTTTTAACTCATTTTCTTGCACATTACCTATGATGTACATTCAAATTGAATGTTTATAAATATTCACAAATCTAGTATCTTTAGCTTTTTGCAACAATTAAAAAAACTTGTATACATCTTAATAAATACAAATGGTTTTAAGGTAGTATTACGTATGTCAATACTTGAGAGGACTTATTAATTTTTTATAAGGTTAAACTGAATTTTACCAATTTTTGATTTTTGATGTTCATATATAAAGCTGAATTATGATTTTTAAGTCTCGCACTAATCCAATATTAAGTAATTTTTTTGGAAAGGGGGGGGGGATATTGTTACAGAAGTTAGGCATTCCAGTAATAGAAATTTTGAAATTCTTGGCATTAAATAAAATTATCGTTTGTTTTAAGAGAGCCGACTGGGGTTCTATAGTGTTAAATCTACGATAGAGAAACTCTTTAAGAATGCAATTACACCCGAAAAAAAACCCTCAGCAATATTCGATAGTTAACCAAAATCTGGGTAAATCATTTGATTTCAGTGAGGTGTACACTGTCGTATTATCCTCTAAACACTGATTCTGTTGATTTTCATTCAATATTTATCGTTAATTCTAAATCGTTTCTAAGTAGTTTTTTTTTTTTTATTTTTCCTAATATTTTGCAAAAATTACTAGAACGCTTTACAATATAACACCTGTCTCGCTCTCTTCTCTCTCTTTCTTTTCTTTCAATTTTTTTTTTGAAAAATGATGTGGACGTTTGTGCGTACAAACGTAGGCCTGGCTACGCGCCTGCCTATGTCTCTGGAAACTAACAAAATTTATAAAAATCAAAGTACTGAAAAATAGTTTGGTAGAGGCGATTGTGACGGGTAGGTCGGAGTACGTCAAACAAGTCATTTTTCATTGTTGACCTTAATTACTGTCCATTTCTAAGTTTCTGAGTTTGGGTTTTGCTTTTGCCTTATCATCAAGGACACTGAAAACAAGCATTCTGAGAGTATTGCATAAGCCATACACAATACATGTCCTCTACCGGGTTCTCCTTTTTCCATAGGATGTCATTTTATAATATGCAAAAGTATATGTCTAAGGAAAAACTGCTTGATTTTAAGGTTGTGAATGTCTGTAACCTAATAAAGTAACCCACAATAAGACGAAAATTCAACTCATTTTTTTCAACGTCTTTTTGTTGCTTCATATTTATGTCGACCATCGAAATTTAGCGCAGTAAGAACCCGATCATAAAAGTTTATGTAAAATTAAAAATGCCATAATTTCGTCAAAAATCAATGAAGAGAAACGACATTCAAAATTGATCTGTAACATATCAAGATACATTCACATACCAAAATTCAGTTCAATATCTACATGCGTTTAGAAAAACAAATCGGAAAACCAAGTAGGATAAACTGACAGACAGACAGGAACAGACGGACGGACGGACAGACAGCTAGACAATCCTTTAGTCCTCTCCGGTCTCAATGGTAGGGGACTAATAAAACGTTATCAATCTAAGAAGAATTACTTGACATTTACGTCCAAATTCCTGTGAGGATGAATTAAGTAAACATTTTTTCATAGAATTTATATTATCGTTGTTATTCAATAAGTGAATATCATGTTAACCCCAGCCTTAGTTTTGTTCAAAAGTAAGATTTGAATGCCAATGGTAACTTCAAATAACGTTAACAAATTTCAGTTACTTGTCCACAATCTGATATTTACACAACCTGGAGAGGAAGGGTAAATAAGTTTTGTATACAATCCTCAAAAGTATGAAACGGTATTTTTCGATATATAAGTATAAAAAACTGCACAAGAAAAAAATGCTCATAGATAGTTTTCGATGGGCCTAAAGAATGAGTGCACCTAAGTACGTCATTTGGAACCTTTTCGGCTACCCATTTTAATATTAACATTACAATATATTGCTAAATTAATCTATGATAAATGTGCAAGCATATGCTTTTGATATTTGTTTCTACAATTTTTTGTCATACATATTTCTGTAATTACAGAAAACGTAATTGAAAAGAACATGTAAAAGCCTTAAATTCCGGAACTTGTACTGGACCATTTTCGAATCTAAGGTATCTGCAAATAGGCGGAGCCATTTAAACCGCATGGCTGTGGAATGTAAACATTGGCACCTATGATTTTTTCGCACTACAAATTGAAATGGAGAGAGAGAGAGAGAGAGAGAGAGAGAGAGAGAGAGAGAGAGAGAGAGAGAGAGAGAGAGAGAGATAATCTTAGATTTTAGGGTGCACCAATTATAAATTGATTCTAATGTTAAGAAGATGTGGTACATGTCTCGCTCTGCAGACCATAATACAGAGGCGACATAAGCCTATAAATGCACTCACTAATGACACTGTCTATACCAGAATTCTTTCAAAACACCCCTAATGAAAAGCATAAAGTTAAATAAGAGACATCTTATCTTCAAACCCTATTAAAATTTGCGAAAAATCTCCCGCTATACTTTGAAGTTGGAAGTACGATAGATACTGTCACAACGGAGACTAAAATACAATGAAATTTTCAATGGAAGCGTTAGCGTATCGAACAGCAGAAGGTCACATGAGAAAGGTGATTATAATATCAATCGTTGATGCTCGGTGACCGGTTAATTTGGTAGCTCGATCTAAGTTTGGGGACATTTTTTAAGAATTAGATATGAGCCGCAACTTGGCCAACATTGTCCTTTGGATATGTATAAGTTTAAGTTAAAATACACATTCTGTGAAATTAGGAAAAATTGCCAAGTTGCGGCTCGATGTAAACAAAGTTGTTGAAAACTGGTATGCATATGCATAACAATAGAAATGAGACAAAACTGTTAGAGACCCATCTATAAGCTAGTGTCGCTCGGCATTATTTAATACTTTCATGTAATATAATATACCAAAACCTGCTCTTTAGATATTGTTTTATACCTATAAAACATGAATTTAATGAATTTTGGAATTTTCTTTTGCGCAAAACATCGGGATCCAACTCTTAATGCTTAAGTGCACTCATTCTTTAGCAAAAGTTACCTCCCGCTGTCTACCATATTTAAGGTTGACTCGTTGAATTTTCATCTTTGTCTTACCAAGTTTAGAAAATATAGCAGAAACATTTGTTGGAAAATCTTTATCAAATAATATTTTTTAATAAAGGAGGCTTCCACAAATTAATATACTTCAGAAAAATAATGATTCCTAATTCAAAATCGCAAATATAAAAATTTAAAAATGGTTGAACAATGAGGAATATGAGCATTTGGAAATGGCTTGGGGTAAAAAGCTGAGTGGAGTGGAGTGGTGTGGAGTTGTGGATCATGGAGTCATGGAGTGGAGTTGTGGAGTGGAGTCTGTATTATAACAATACAGGAAGTTTGAGAACAAAACCATTTCTTTTGCATACAATATCTCCCCTTCATTGTCGTTTTGGATTTGTGTACACTGTACCAAAAATGAAACAAGAAACAAAAGAAGTCCATGCAATCAAAAACTAACGACCTTAAAATGTCAAACAGAGAATCACTTAGAAATGCTTTATATAAACACTATCTAAACTTAGCAAGACTGTTTGACCTTATTCGCCTATCCCAAAACAGAAAATCCTAGCAAGAGGTGTTGACAGCTTTAATATAAAACAGAGAAAGAGCACTGCACTGCAGAACGGATGACAGCAATTTAATGAATAATTGCTCAAAAAAGTTATTCCCATTAATGTGTTGACATTTGAAGGTTATATCCCCCCATTTTTTCATTCATCTACAATATATATGAACTATTATAGTAACAGTCTCTCAATGATCACAGACAGCTATAGCTTGGGCATATAGAGTTGAAAAGGAAGGAAGGGGTTGTGTTCGATTACCTGAGTAATCTTTTAAATTGCATAACTCTACATCAACTATATAGTAACGTTCTTTAGTGTTTCCTACAATTTACAAATACCTGCTAACCTCTACGCCTAAAAGCAGAGTTGTAAATATTTACACAAAATGAGGAATAACAAACAATTAAATCACATAGTATTACTTTAAACAGAAATACTTTAGATAGAGACTGACAGCCCCCGCATTACATAATACAAGTAAACTAAAATAAAATTAATTTGAATGTAATGATTTTTTGACAAATCATTAAATATTTTGTACATTGTAGCAAACCATAAAATTTTAAGAACAACACAAAGTTTATATCTTTGCTTGAAATAGTCATCTTTTAAAAATAAAATTAAATAACCAAATACATTTCAGCACATCGCTATTGGGATAACCTTTAACACTCTATTCTGTAGCATGTCCTCTACTTTAACCAGAAAAGGAAGATACGTGTTAAGAAGATAGAGATACAGAAAAAAATGTGACCTTCAAACAAATTCCAACAAAGGGTCTATCTTTGCACTTTAATAGTAAAATGAAAAAAAAAAAGTGCCTTTCTCATTAAATTGCTGTCATCAGTTCTGCAGTGCAGTGCTCTTTCTCTGTTTTATATTAAAGCTGTCAACACCTCTTGCAAGGTTTGCCTGTTTTGGGATAGGCAAATAAGGTCAAACAGTCTTGCTAAGTTTAGATAGTGTTTATATAAAGCATTTCTAAGTGATTCTCTGTTTGACATTTAAAGGTCGTTAGTTTTTGATTGCATGGACTTCTTTTGTTTTCTTGTTTCATTTTTGGTACAGTGTTCACAAATCCAAAACGACAATGAAGGGGAGATATTGTATGCAAAAGAAATGGTTTTGTTCTCAAACTTCCTGTATTGTTATAATACAGACTCCACTCCACGACTCCACTCCATGACTCCACGACTCCACTCCACTCCACTCCACTCAGCTTTTTACCCCAAGCCTTTGGAAATCCAGTATGGCGGCCAACAGGAAGTAACTCTTGCTAAATTTAGGTCATCTATTCATCATATAAGATCATTATGTATCTGAAAACTGGAAATCCCCGCAATACCATTCACTTTAGTTTTGTAACGATCGGCTTAATACTACGTTTTAAGACATCGATATTATCCTGTATCTAAAAGTAAAGATTTTTCATTGATTTCCACAAATAGAGTACAAGTAATGGTGTGCATAAAACAAATCGAAAGTTGAACTAAGGTAAGGTATTTCTTTCTTTTTAAAGATATTTTATCTAGTTGTTTAGGAAACAGGGTACCGCATGGTGGTGTTTTATAATAAATGAGAAAATGTTCAATGTATAAATTGACAAACACACCACCCCGGCCATTTATCCATTTGAAGTATTTATTACCATTCTACCTATCCCTAAATATACGTGTTTTTGATTACTCATATTTTGTCAACTGATCAACTCAATCAACGGATCATAGAGTACTTTCAAACGAAAAATCAGATGGAGTTGTTTGTTCATAATAAGTTGATCTAGAAGTTGATGAAAAAGGTATAAAGGGTGTATGTATAAATCACCCTTTTATATCGAATCTCTTGGTCTTGTATTTTATTTGCTATAAATATAATTTATTACTGCGACACATGAATCATTAGTTCGGTAGCAAAATTGTCCTTATCTTTAATCATATTTAATTTGACAGTGTTAAATTAAAATATTATGACAACGTTTTAAATGTTTTACCTTATACCTTACAAATTGTCCTTATCTTTAATTATATTTAATCTAACAGTGTCAAATTAAAATATGATAATTTTTTTTAATATTTTACCTTTATACCTTACATTTAAGGCATCTGACTGAAAAGCATGTAAATTGTGTACTGTTAATTGTATACTGTTAATTTATTTTGATTGTTAAACTTCTTTTATCATTATTGTGTATTTTCATTTTTCGCATTTAGGTTTATCCCAGACAATAGTTTGCGGACGGAATAACTTTCCATGTTCTATTAAACATACAAGGCGACATTTATTTACTTCATATAACCAAGGCGGCCATATTACTTAAAATTGGGACATTGATGAGTCATTGTTTGCCGAAGATGGAGTTTAGGTAAGAAGTTCGTATTTCAAACCGAAAGTTAAATCAAGGTGAGGAATTCTAACATATTATTGAAGAGTGTGAAAGTTGTCTTTTAGTGTGAAAAGGATCAGACAGTATTTAACTTAATGGTAAATTGTATTTCCTGATAAGGTCATTGCATCGAAATATTATAGAATTTAATCATGGTACAATGCAAGTACTAGATCAATCGTAATTTCTCGGCCCTTTCTGTAACCACAAATTACTTTTTATCGGTCATGGAAAAGGGCGAGCATGATCCGATTGGTTCTGGATTTCTTCAGATTCATATTCAAATTTTCATTACAGCTGTAAGCTAAGCTTAAGTTACTGTGCATGTGTACATCATAATCAGCTAATATGACCTGTAATTTAGATAGAGGCTGATCAATTTATACAAAAAATGCTTCTCCGGTAACACACAACATGTCGCCAATTCTGTCGTTGAAGTGTATTCTTGTACAATATACAATTTAAATTATTTAAATCCATTTTTGCCTCTCCGTTTATTCTTCTTTGGACATGGCTGACAATCAATCAATTCAGACTAGCCAGGGTGTTCAGAGTGGGAAACCATTTTATAGACATTTTTTCTATGAACTGAAAATTAAACAAATATCAAAGGAGTAATGTTTTTTTTTTTGTATTTTACATGGCTCTTTCTTATTCACAGGTCATAATTAGTAATTATGTACATTTGTTGTTAAACTTTAAATTGTTCAATGTACGGTTAGATAAAAATTCTTTTCCCCCCTTTCCCACCAGAAAACTAATACCCCAAAACAGGACGTAGAAAAACTATTGAAATTTTT
>NW_026922187.1:0-19297 GCF_032062105.1 Saccostrea cuccullata | reverse complement strand
TATAAGGTGACCTTTGCACTCCCTACTGATGTCCCCCTACTGATGTACAATATAAGGTGACCTCTGGTCCCCCTACAGATTTACAATATTACTTGTTCTCTGATCACGTTACTGTTGTCCCCTACTGATGTGTACTATAATATTAAATTGAATAAAATCTTACGGGAGACCACAGGTCACCTAACGTAATCTATAAATGTTAAACGCTTTTATATCATATATCGCATAAAATTGTAGTTAATGTTGCTCAGCACCCACCCTCCACCCCCTCTATCTTTTATAAAACCCTTCAGATGGTTATTCCTTTTAAAAATTGTTTGTTTTAGGCTTCACAGTATTACGATTTATTCTACTTTCACTTTACGTATGCAACGCACTACATTTTGTAGCGGAGTAAACAGGCCCGATAGTCGTGAACTGAGCAGGGGGACCTCAGGGCCTATTTCAGCGTACGTTTTATCCTTCTGCTATTGACTTGCGTTTTAGAAACTTCAGCCTTCTCCACAAGCTGTCATACGGGCGCATCAATATTTCACTAACTCATCTTGTTGCATTATCCATGGCGATATTGATAAGTCTGAAAAAGAAAACACATTTGAAAAGAAGATAAGTATAATTTTATTTAGTGTGAAAAAAATGTCAGAGTATAAAGATTTTTTTAATTAAAAATGTGTATTAAAATATTGTTGAAAAGTAAAAATAGAAAAAAAATAATAAATGTAATAAATGATGGGATTTTCGAAATGCATAGACATTTTTTTTTGGTTGAGTTCGTAGATATAGAAATATATATTCATACTATAGAGATTATTTAAATTAGCTTACATTGATGACATAATTCACGTTTGATTTACTGATCTTGTAAATGGAAGGAGTCTATATGCAGTGGAAACAAGATTGAAATTAAATAACAAATACATGTAAATGGGGCTACTATAAAAAAAATCCTCTGTGTGGACAGGAGGTTTATTTTGACACTCTAATGACAAACAGCGTTCTTAAAGAGGCTGGGGGGTAGTGGCCATTTTCAGACTATTTTGATCTCCTTTAGAAGAAGAGCTCCATATAAAGATATATATAAATGTTCAAATTTTAAAACTAGAATGTATGAAATTTTTCTTTGCCAAATGATAGTTGACAGTTTAAGACATCATATCTAAAAAATTAAGTTAAATCTGGTGGTTAATTAAAAAAATAATTTGTTGACCCCCCCCCCCCCCAGCCTCCTTAAAACAAAACCACCAATAACACAGGTAGATATTACGTATATACATTGCTCTCCACCAATGAACCAGTTTTTTTTACAAACGCTCTCCAAAACACACAGGAAAGCAGTGTGTTACCTCTATTAGGCCCAGCAATGATTCGCTGATTGGGTCGACCATGCACCAGACAGCAATGGCTATGACAAACGCCATACCGGTACACTACATTTTGGGCAATATAAATACTTGTACATGTCGATGCTTTCTGAAAATTCAAATGCTTACACCTGCGCATTGTAAGAAACTAAAGCAGACAAAAAAAAAAAAAAAAAAAAAAAAACGATGTTATTTTAGCAGATCAACAGGCATCGAAATATCTGGTCATCTGAACGGCGAAAATTATTTTCTTGTACATCTATAATTTTTGCGTTGCGACCTAGGAGAGAAATGTTAAACAGCTTGTTATCAAAATCATTGACCTCAAAAAAGTTTTTCAAACTTTATAATAAACATAGATTTTTGAAAGATATAAATGAGTGGTTCTTGAATTATTATCTAAGCAACTGAAGATCATGCCTATTTGCCATCTTGGAATTGGTAACAAATATCTATTTTCACAACTCGTAATAACCTTCTTTCATATTGATTGGTGAATATTATAAATATTTCACATATCTAAAACCATGGATTCCTATTGCTTTCTCATTTGCTTTTCCAAGTTGAACTTCCATGGAGCGTCAAGGCGGGTTACCAAAGGTCAAGCAAAACAATCGGGAGTACATGAAATATGTAAAGTACTATCAGGGGAAAAAAATTATGCGCATACCCCGTTATCGATTAGATTTGGGGTACATAGTTTTTGGTCCGTCTGTCTGCTTGTTTGTTAATATGTTAGGAACACATAGTTTTGGTCCGTCCATAAATCTGTTAATTGCTTTTTCTATTTGTCTGGTTTCCACAAAAACTTAGCTTACCCAACGTTATAGCTTTTATGTTTCATAATTATAAATTTCTTGTGACAAGAACGTTTTTATGTACCAGTATATTTGATTTTTTTGACCTTGATCTTAAATTTTAAACTGCTTTTGCAACATTTCACCAAGCTTTAACCTTGCTTTGAGTTTTGCACAAACAGAGGTATTTGTTCTTTATTTTTGAAACTTGTATTTCATATGAGCGGACCTTTCTTTAGATTTGCTTTAAATATATTTGATCTTTTGACAGTGACATTTGGATTTGAACTACTTTTGAAAAAAAACTTTTAACTTTTGGCATAACTTTTGAACAGAAGGTCCTATGGCTTTCATATAACACCTGTATACTTCTTGTGACAAGACCTTCCTTTTCGGTTCCAACACTTTGAAAACAGTTAGAGCTTGGGCTATCATATTTCACTAAAATATATTTTCTGGTGACATAACATTTCCCCCAGGCAGGGCCAACATTTTGGACCCAATTACCTTGACATTGGAGTATGCCTTTTTTTGAAAACCTTTGTCATTGACCATTACTTTAAAATGGTTCGTGCTAGGGCTTTAATCTTAGTATTCCATGTGAATGAACCCTTTCTTCGGTTACCATTTTTTTTAAAATCTTGGTCTTGGCCTTGGAGATTGATCTTCATTTGTAAAGAAAAAAAGTTCGCGAACTATCTTTATATTTACAGAACCACAATTCAGATCAGAATGCAATTTGGCACATATGGTAAGAAATATTTATACGAGTCTACGAGTCAGAAAAGCGCTAAGGAGCATGTCACGTGACAGCCTGGATCACGTGATTCGCGCATGAGCAGAACGGTGGCAGACGTGCATAAAAATCGGAGAGGACTAATTTAAAAATGATGAACATTAAAGCCTTATTTTATTTTATTTTTTGAAAGTAATTCAATTAGTTCGCACAGTTTTTGATCACCCATATTCTAAAGGTTTTTTTTAAACTTTTAATTATCCAGTGTATTTGCATGGCAGGGAAATTTGGGGTGTGGATCGTTACAAATTGAACAAGCTAATTCAGAGAATTCGTGTCCCCCGCTTAGGGAAAAATTCGGCTCCCCCTGACTGAATTTGTAGAATTATTAAAAGTATACATGTATACTGAAG
This sequence comes from Saccostrea cuccullata, assembly GCF_032062105.1. Lineage (NCBI taxonomy): Eukaryota > Metazoa > Mollusca > Bivalvia > Ostreida > Ostreidae > Saccostrea > Saccostrea cuccullata. Next base: position 15,990 of record NW_026922187.1, on the reverse strand, counting down.
GAAATAAAATACATGTATGTTAATATGCATATAAAGATTTGATTGCTTATTCTTTATTATGTGTATAGAAGATTTTTTTTTTATATGGAATATTTATCACACTGTAATGTTGATTTTATAACCTCATAAATTTTTCATTTCACATGCTGAATACTATCATTTAGTAAAAAAAAAAGTATTTAAAAAAAAAAAAAAAAAGAGAGGTTCGACCGAGATTCGATTCAGCGACCTCTCACTTTCGAGGCGAGAGACATATCCACTCGACCACGGAGTCGCTTTACATGGAGGGAAGTATATGCAGAACTAAAGTCACATACATGTATATATTCATGTTTTCATGTTCGGTATTCTCAAAATTTTACACAATCCATGGTGTTTGATTTATTTAGCCTTTATTAAACAGTGCTAATAGATGTAATAAGAACATAAAGTCCGCCGAGAACCTGTTTTATTCGCAATAACTCTCCTCATGCCCCTGCGCTAAAAATAGCGACATGTAATACTATAAATACTAATCAAACAAACGGGGCGGGGCACTTTGAGAGGGGCGAGAGACGTCCTAGGGAGTTTTGATATAAAATTACATTGCATAAGCTTTTCTTGAAATATCGCCCGGAAATGATAGTGTTACACACAGACAGAATGTATAAATTTACGACCTTGAACTTTGACCTTTTGACCTCAAAATCAATAGGGGTCTTCTTTAGGCCACAGGGAGATGTTATGTAAAATTTCATTGCAATAGCTCAAATGGTTCTAGAGATATCGTGTGGAAACGAAAGTGTTTTAACAGACAGAATTTGCTTATTTATGACCTTGACCTTTGACCTTTTGACCTCAAAATCAAAAGGGGTCTTCTTTAGTCCATAGGGAGTTGCTATGCTAAATTTCATTGCAAAAGCTCAAAGGGTTCTCGAGATATCGTGTGGAAACGAAAGCGTTACAGACAGACAGAAAGACGGACGGACGGACGGACAAACCCAAATTAATATCCCCCACTTTTCAAGAGGGGGACAAAAAAAAATTTACATATAAAGTACAAAAGAATAAATTTATGACTAAATTATATAACATTTATCTAACTACAATCGTAAAAAAGGTCAGTGGCCCGCCGGTAAGTTTTGATTTGTGTGACTTGAAATTGAACGATTTGTTACATTTGAAATGTACACCAGTTGATAAATGATAACCAGATTATACTTGAAAAGACAAGGAGTGGTGAGAATTTATCCAGAATCACGCGATATTTATATTAGTAAAGACTAACACAAAAAGCTTTAATCGGCTTTTTGTCACTCAATCGATGAGGAAAGCTTTCCTTAATTCGAAAATGCCATTTTCTCTCCACAGGTACAGTCGTATAGCTGGAGATTGAGTTAATTATGGTATTGTTGCTGAGGAATTGTTTTCCTCCTTCTGTTAGGCCCCTCCTTTGTATCGTGTTACACAGTTTACAGTGTCTCGGGAACTAGAGGTCTGATCCTCTCTCTTCTATCTTTTCATCTTACTGGATTAATATACCCTTAAAAAGCAACAAATTAAATCGGACATTTTTTTAAGCATTTTGTTACAACTGAGACCGATCTATACAATTTTAAGTGCAACAACTTGTAGGGCATTTTTAAAAATCTTTTTAATAATTGCTCTTTAATTTCACTTTCAGTGGTCCTCTTGGTTTTTTGCGTCCAGATAAGCTCTTAATTAAACTTGATTTAAATGTTTTTTTTAATATGTAATATTGAATGCAATATGAAAAATTTAAGTAGAGGATATTACTTTGTTCCACCGGTCATGCAACTGAAAAAGTCCATTGAACTTGAAAGAAAAATGCTGCAGAGTGCAGACACCATATAAGATCATAAGATATCCGATATGCCAGATGGACAGAGGTCAAAATCTTACTCTGTAATTGCCAGGCTTTGAAAAAAATGTACTTACTCTTTAAAATATGACTGATAAGCTACTGAATTGTTTATGCATGAGTCTGAAAGGAATTGGGAAATTATCTGGGGAGGGTTAGTACATACTACGAGGGGTGATCAAAAAGTTCGCAAACTAATTGAATAACTTCCATACAAGAAACAATATTTGGTTTTAATGTTGATTATATTTTAAATTAATCCTCCCCGATTTTAATGCACATCAACCACCGTTCTGCGCATGCGCGAATCACGTGATATTGGCGGTCACGTGACCCCCTCCGTAGCGTTCTGTCACAAAAGTTAAAAGATTTTTCCGAGTTTTATATATCTTTCCATGTGAGTTAATTTTTATGACAAGAGCAGTTAATTTGTCAGAAATGGTCATATCTCGGCAACAGAATGGGTGGATAATAACATCCTTTCCAAAAATAAGCATGGCGACCATTAAAACACAAATCTTCTGTCTCAGGAGAGACCTTTTTTCAAGGTGGATAGAGAATGGGTGCATCCTTTTTATCATATCTAATATGTTTAAAATCTAAAGTAAACGATATCTTAGGTATTTAATACTTATATCATTGTTCAAATATTCAACTATTTTTCAAAGTGCTAATTAGAGGTCTTTGATAGCAAATTGCTTAATTAAAAATACATATCTTTTCAAACTTGCTTTCACTGGGCAAGATGACAAGCATCATTTTTAACCATCAGCCTTCCTTCACTAAAACGATTAATCCAATCATTAATTAAATTTATAGGAACTCATTTATCTCAATAAACTGTGTACAAATTATTATATGATACTGTAGAGGGATTTCTAAGATATTACAATAAATTGTACAGTCGTTTGTTGAACGAGTTCGACTGAGACAACCATTTTTCGTCACAAGTGACCTAAATAGTGACGTCATTTTCACATTGTGACGTCACAAACAAGGAGCAAAACTTAATTCAGCATATGCTATTTATAGAACTTCTGTATGGCTATGTGTGTACCGATTTTTTTTTTCAAATCTGAATTGTGGTTTGTAGATATAGAGATAGTTCGCGAACTTTTTGATCACCCCTCGTATAATCACTCATATTCCAAAAAGGTCGATTAGAAAAACGATGAATTGTCAAACAAGGTTTTGTATAAATTGTATCCTAATTTATCGATATGTGAAGTACTTGTTTACATGTACAAAACATTCAAATTTTTATATACCGTAGATATTTTTAAGTGGTACTCAATTTGCACCTTTTTTAAAATTATTTATTAGCTCACCTGAGCTGAAAGATTAAGTCACGTTTTCAACTTCTTCTTAAGAACAACTAGGCCAATTTTTACCGAAGTTGGTACAAAAAAGGATTTGGTCTTTAAAAAATCTTCTTCTCAAGAACTACACCCCCCCCCCCCCCCCAAGAACTCAGCTGAGCGTTGTTGCGAGGGGCCTCTTATTTTATTACCACACGGTCTGTTTAGCCGGGAGATGACAAAGTGTGTACTTCGTGTACTCTGGAGAGAGTAAAGCTTGCGAGATATCTGTGTTAAAAGGTGCAAACTCTTCTCTTTTTAAACCGTTGCAGGTTCACCTTTTAAATCTATAAATAGGGTTAATATGTAACTTTATGGCTATAGAAAATGAATGATAAAAGCACATATGTACTTTACAAAGCAATGCCGCTGAATGACTGGCATTCGAAATGATGTACAGTGTATTTATGAAGGAATGAAAAATTACTTATACCTCATTAGAAAATTTAACAATGACAAGTCCTTTATCCACTTCATCCAATTAATATCTTAATAAAAAAAAGAAGCAGAAGAATTTCAAGTATATGGGATTTTTGTTCTAAGTATATTATTATGAAGAGGAAAAAAAGCTAAAGACAATTAATTTAAACTGGAAATACCATGTGGTTAATTGCAATGACAGGAAGTGGGGCTCCAAAGAGTTTCGAAAACATCTTAAGTTTTGAGAGTTTTGTTTTCATATATAATGAGAAGCTGAATTGTAGATGCACATCGACTCTGGAACATTTAAAATGAACAATATACACTATATGAAAGAACTTTATGTCTTGAAAGATTCCTAACGAAACTAACTACTCCATTTAATATATGCAAGAGGTAATAAAAATAAATAAATTTTAAAGAAATATATACTTGGCGAATGTAAAAACAACTCTCTATGTTCTAAGACGTTAAAAAACTGCAATTAGAATTAATACATGAAGTAAAATTCAAATAAAGTAAGAAAAGATGGATTTGTATACATGTTTTGAGGTAGCATTAATAAACTTGTGTTAACTAATGATAAATACTACATATTGTAAATTTTCTTTTGCATAAACATGAGTGTATGTTGGGTAACACCCCCTCGTGAAAGTGCAGTTTGTTAAACTAGCTGTATTATCACATGTCATATACGTAATCGTCTATCGAAGATTTATTTATTCTATAAAAGAGCACCAGTAGTTGCTAGTAACACCTACATATACGTAATAAAGTATTTTAATATCTTTAAAAGTGGAAACTGGATTTTTATTTGTTTTCATCGTAGATACTTTTTTCCTCACCTGAAAATTATCCGGAGTTATATATTTGCAGAATTTTGCGAAAGTGAGAAATGGAGGGCTATTTTATGCACGTTTCACAAGCAGTAACTGAAGCTAGATTTGGAAAAGATGTGGAGGAAAAGGTTTACTCCATCCGTGAACTGAAAACCTGGAAGTTTTGGAGAGCGGTGTTGGCAGAGTTCGTAGGGACTATGTTATTTGTCTTCCTAGGATGTGCTTCCACATTAACTGACCCCATAAATCCCGTCAGAGTGAGTAGAAATCTCTCTCTCTCTCTCTCTCTCTCACACAATATTACAGATACTTTTGAAATAAATGTAATATAAAATATTTCTACCTATAAAGAATTATCATTTGAAAATCAGAAAACCAAATAAATCCAACATTCACGTGTTTTTCGTATAGATTATTTATCAAGTTATCATAAACCAGTTTGCATATGTTTTTATTGTTATAAATGCCCTTTAAATAATAATGCCAGGAATTATTTGCTTAGGTAGTTTTTCATAGTGGAATAAAGATAGAATAGATTCAGAATATAAATTTTTTTTAGACCTTCTAAACATTTCAGATACAATCCGTTGAAATTATAACGTGTGTGAGTTGAACATTTGTTGAGGATAAATCGGTTATACATGTACCACCGCTCCAGTCTATTGCACATCTTTTCACACGTAGATTTCATATCTGTGTGGATCTAAGATATTTAGTCATAAATATTTGTTGTAGCATTACCTGAAAACTTTACGATCGACATATTTCACTATGATAACTCAAATACTGTTGATTTTCTGTGTGTTTGGGTTCTTTTTTATCTTACAGCCCTCCCCTGAAGCACTAGTATGTCGCACTTTCAAAAATGTCTTCTTTTAAGCTTTATATATGTCTGGGCATTTAATAAAGCTTATGAACACGACAGAATATATTCCTTTTTTTTTGGCTGAAGATATATTTCAGCTTTAACCCTCTCCATCTTTGGGGAAAATCGTTTATAAAACAGATTGACGTGGTCAACATTCACAAAGTACGTTGTTCCTCTAATCCTGCAGACTGAAGACAAATTATCCTCACTTCATTATAGGAACAAGCATACATAGTGGTTAATATGTAATTTAACGCTCTTTACCACGAACTCCAGGTATACGGAGTTTCCTCTAGTTTGTCAAAATATCCAGGTTACTTACCGACCCCTCGATGTTTAAATGACAATAATTTCAATGTTTACATAAACAAGAATGTATTTTTTCTGTTTGAAATCACGGTGAATGGAATGTTAACAAAACACCATATTGTTGTGACATCAGTGCTGGTGATAATTTGTTACATTAGCATGGTTAGTTTATACTCATAGTCTTAAAAATGTATGGCATTGCGTCAAAATAATATAACAAGAGGTCCGAGGGCAACAAGAAGCACCTGAGATACATTTTCTTCTTTACAAACAAATATTTTGAATGAAAACTATCAGTGTTCCCCTGCACATAACTGACATTTTATCAAGATTATCTCGACAGTTAACTAATAAATTTCCTGATTTGCAGACTTTTTTTTTTACAGATAGCGCTTGCATTTGGACTGGCGATTATGGCCCTTATTCAAATGTTTGGTCACATTTCCGGCGGACATTTCAATCCTGCGGTTTCTTTGGGATTTTTGGCGAGTTTTCAGATCACTATTTTTCGCGCTTTGTTTTACACAATTGCTCAAACCATTGGAGCCATTGTGGGAGGAATGATTCTGAGAGGGTAAAGAATTACTATTTAACAATATATTACCTATAATCTTGCTTACTCTGTATGAGTAAGTGAAACATACATGTGCCATGTTGTAAATTTTGATTTTACTGGGTGGCAGTAAATGCAAAATTTACAACATGATAAAACTTTACATCATGACACATTTATAAACCGAAATTAAGTGAATTGGTTTCACCCTGATCAACAGTCATAAACACATCTTTCCAAAATATGATTTTTCTATTTCACCTTGATCAACAGTCATAAACACATCTTTCCAAAGTATGATTTTTCGAATGTTTGGTAAATGTTTTATATAAGAAAATTTGATTTCAGAGTGACACCAGGTGCATTCCATTCTAATCTTGGAGTGACCAAAGTCTCCGATAGCTACACTCTTTTACAAGGAGTTGCCATTGAGCTGATTTTAACATTTTGTCTTGTCTTTGTTATTATTGCGACAACAGACGGAAACAGAACAGATTTTGGTAGTGTTTCTTTGAAAATTGGGCTCACGGTAGCAATGCTGCATTTTTCTTCCGTAAGTATGGCCTGGCATATGCATTTTTAGTTGCCACCAGGACTAGGTTGGTCATATGTATTAAAAATAAATTTAGATCTTTAAATGTTTTTTTTTTAATTTCATTTTTCTAGATGGTTGCAAACTGTATTAACTTTAATTTTGAATGAAACTCGTCCCTCTTCCCACATCTCCTTACAAACTAATAAGGTGTACATAAAATTTACAGACAATAAAGACATGAGTGTACGCCTATTTGAATAAGTAAGATTGTTAATCAAGTGCTGGAGTATTTCTATATCCTGTAATTGCTGTTAATAATGATGAATATAGAGAACACTGGCCCCTTTCTTGCACAATGAATCCGTGGTCATAGCAGGACTGGACAGTAGGCCTGATTTCCTCTCTGACAACAATCTAATTGCGTATTTTGTGGTAATAAAAACATTCTTATGTGAAAAAGGCATCTACACATTTTTTTTCTAATCAGAGACCATCTTATTGACCACGAAACACTACAATTTATTTATGTCTGTAAATATGTTTACAATATTTTTTTGTTTTTTTTTTCTCCCGTCGAGAAACTATTTGTTTTTTTTTCCAGAAATGCAATTGCTAGCACTTTTAAATATGTAGCTATAGCTCGACAGACAATCTAGATTTCTTGGAATTTTTTTTCTTTACAGATTACCTTGACGGGGTCCAGTATGAACCCTGCCCGATCTCTAGGGAGTGCTGTAGCCTCCAACGATTACGACACACATTGGGTAAAGTCTATAGACGGTCTGTGATAATTATTTCTATTCTAGGGGACCATATGATACTATTACAGTACATACGCATTTATACATATACGAGGGGTGACCAAAAAGTTCGCCAACTAATTGAATAACTTCCATAAAAATAATGATATAGGGTTTTACTGTTGAATTCTTTTTTTTAAATCTAGTCTTCTCCGATTTTAACACGCATCTGCAACCATTCTGTCCATGCGCGAATCACGTGATCTAGACGGTCAAATGACATGCTCCATAGCGTTCTGTCAGATAAGCTAAATGATTTTTTCGACTCATAGTTCTTACCATGCAAGTTATTTTTGATAACAAACACAGTTTATTTGTCAGAAATGGACAAATTTCGACAATATAGCATGGGTGGATAAGGATATCCTTTTCCAGAATGAGCATGGTGACCATTATAACCCGAGTCCTCTGTCTTGGGAGCGTCCTTTATTTAATGTGGATAAAGTATGGGTGCTTCCTCTTTGTCATATCTGATATGTTTGAGGTCTAAATTAAACAATATTTTAGGGATTTTATGATTATATTATTGACAAGATATTTAAATGTTTTTCTTATTGTAAGTTGGCGATCTTTCATGTTGAACATTTTTCACCACATATGCTATTTATAGAACATGTGTTTGACTCTATGTGTGCCAAATTTCATTCTGATCTGAATTGTGGTCTTGTAAATATAGAGATAGTTCACGAACTTTTTGATCACCCCTCGTAGTTACATTTGATTACTTCACATTTTTCTGAATTTAATTAAATTAAGTTTTAAATAAAATTGATGTATTTATTATTGGCAGTTCATGGAAAGATGCATTTTAAACAGCTTCTTTAAAACTGAAGCTTTTCTAGTGCTTTACATTGACCGGTTGTTATATATAACAAACCCTTCTTCCAAGGTATAATGGTTTTCTAACTGTTTTGTATATGTTCTGAGACATATGTCTTTTATTTTTGAAGTACATATGATATAAATGCTCTCTTTGTTCAAAGTTTTCGAAAGTCAAACTTCGAGGTCTAGGTCATGAAAATCACTCTCTATTAAGAAAAAAAGGCATTGTCACAGATAATGCATATGCATCTAGTGCAAAAGGCCCTGATTATTAGATAAATAATCATACAATTTGTATATTCGGAAAGCCAAAACATAGATGGTGGACTTGCAAAGGTTCATTATATTTAAAAAGAAGGTTAAACCTCAAAAGGTCAAAAAGAACGAGTGCGCTTTTAATTGGCATTCGGCAGGAATCTGGGCGTAAAGTGAAAATTTTATTGACATGTCACCTGAAATTATAACATTTATTTTATTCCGAAAGTGAATTTTGATTTGCTAAAAAATAGCTAGAAAATTGGCAGGAACAGACATTTGGTACAAAATGGTACATTTCAAAACACTTTTTTCTAAAAATTTTCTATCTTTGTGTCTTCTCTCCATGATTTTGAAACGTTATTTGTGTGCATTGTAATTCAAAGAAACGAATATACATTTGTACAAAATGGAGAGAAGACCCAGAGACCATAAAAATGAACTTTTTCCAAAAAAAAAAAAAAAAAAAAAAATCGAACTGTGTAAATGTGGTGCTTCTTTGTCTTTTTAAATTCAAAGGTATAAGTGTAGCGGTGGTAGCGCAGTAATATAAGCTACATGTTCAGTGTACTACAAGTGAAACGTTTTTGGTTCGAACCTCGCATGAAGCGTTAATATTCTTTTTTCATGCAAACAACTATTTAATCAGATTCATTTTATGTACTGATGTATTTAAATTTTGAATTAGATAAATTTTGGTTCAGTTTTGTTCTCTAGCAAAATTAATTCCAATCTTCTATTCTATGATGAACATGTACACTAAATTATCTATGCCTTTAATCTTGAAGGTGTTTATTTTTTGTGAAACATTACTATGTTATTGTACCTCCTAGGAAAAAAACGGTCATAAATGTTACATTAAATCTGACGGTCTTTCAAACTTAATTAAAAAAAAATCCTATGGTTGTATTTGTAAAATCTGACCAGCTATGTTCAGCCAACCAAATCATGAACATTTAAACCATTAATGTTTCGTACAAATGATGCCTGCAGATCACACGCCAAATCATCTTCGCTAGCCAAGTGTCCGATTCGTTTCCCTCATCTCCACCTTACGAATTGGACACTTGGCTACCTGAATAATGTTTATAAAACATTCGAAAAAAAGTACTAGTCTTGTTACAGCCAATGTTTATTTGAAAGAAAATCTTGTTTCTCTTTTAAAAGTTTTGAAAAAGTAAAAGGTTTTCACCCACTTTCAATCTTTTTTATGAAAATACGTCAAAGAAAACAAAATGTTGACTAAAGCATGTTCTTAGTTTATTTTCTACGGACCCATTAATAGATGCTTGTAAATTACAGAACTTCATTTTTATATATACATATAAAAACATTTATTTAATTTCTGTTTTAGGTGTAAATTAGGGCCTATTCTTGGAGGCTGCATAGCTAGCCTGTTTACAAATTCCTTTTCTCTCCATACAAAGGAACAATATCGAACCTTAGGAAGCTACTTTCACAAATTGCGTATGTATTCTGTAATGGTGGAAATAACAGATTATAAAAGATCTATATTGTTAAATGTGAAGCAATCAACGGGTTTGCAAATTAGTGGGAGGTGTTCATGATTTGATCTGTTAATATTTTATGCCCTATTACTGGGAAAAAAGTATTGACCCACCAAACGCTTTCTAATTATATAATAAAAAATGACATAATTATGTTTATAATATTTCGTAATCTCTCTTTTAACTCTCTCTCATGAATAAATAACAGTTTCATAGCCATAAATATTTTCTGGTGTTTTTGTTTTTAAATAAAGTTTTATTTATTTCAGTTGCAAAAGTTATGACCAATTTTACCGGAACAGCAGAGGCAGCATTTAATGGGAAAAAATTGGATTCTTCCAATCTCTAAATAGTTTACAGCAACATTTATATAGATATAAGCTTTATGATATCCAAATTTCTAAAGCATTCCCTTTTTGGAGTTTTGATTGTGGACAAAAGTACTGATTTACTGCGCAGTTGATCAGTATAGTATAACTATTTTACCCCACCTCTGTCGATTTTTCCGTGAAATCCTGGCGTGCGATTGGTTGAAGTCTGTCACGTGAAGGCGGTGGATTACTTTTACCCCACCTCTGTTGATTTTTTCGTGAAATCCTGGCCTACGATTGGTTAAAGTCTGTCACGTGAAGGAGGTGGATTACTTATACCCGGTCAGTTGTAAATCCATACCCGGTCAGTAGAAATCTATACCCGGTCGATGTATTACGTCACAAACACAAACGTGACGTATAATATTCACAGTGTGAGCGCGATGAAGCATTTAGCAGAGAAAACCATTTATAAACTACAGATAAAACGTAAATGTTTCATCGTGGGGTAAATTCGTTACATATCATTTACAGGGTTTGCAATGATACCTGGTTAGTAAATTTCATGATTTGGCTCCGCCTGTATGAAATTTACTAACCAGGTATCATATACCCTGTCACTAAAAGACTATGTAACTAATATTACGGGTATTGAAGTATTTTGCAATCGGTTGATGGGTTATTTTCCTTGATTATACGACAGCTTTAAAAAATCGTTTGCAACATAGAACCAATGTTTTAAATATTTTAAGTAATTTTTGTTATACGTCATTTTATATTGTGTATCAAATATCTAATCATTAAGAGCCATTCTCAGTAACCACTTAAACTTCGTTGCCACGCATGGTCACCGATTTTGATGAAATTTCACCCATGCTTAGTACTTGACACCAGAAACAAATATCAAACAAAATTTCGTTGCTATGTGTCTCAGTTGCTATGGCAACGGCCGGAAAAGTTTGAAAAATCGAAATTTTCAGCCACCCTAAATCTTGACTGTAGCTTAATAAAAACTAGAAGGAGCAAACAAACCATTCTCACAAAAACACGACACCTTGATGTCACTTATACTGTAAAGAAACTGTTTAGAATATATCTCTAAGTAAGTGGTAACCAAGGGTACATTAATACATTTAAAATGCTGAAATATGCTGAAAAACAATTCCGTATTCACTAATGGTAGGTTTAAATGACAAACTCAATCAATGACTTAAGAAAAACAATGAAAATGTTTGACCTTCAGTATATAAGTATAAGCAATATTATTCTATAAATAACTTTTATGGTTGCCATGGTAACAAAGTGTAACCATGCAAAACCAGTAACTAAGATTGCGTTAATGCTACTGTCTTGAGGAAAAACATGAAAATTCAAGACTGGCAAATATGCTTCCTTAGGACCTTGCAACACCAAAACCATAAGAAAAATTGGGTATAATTGCTACTTTGCAGTGTAACCATGGAAACAAAGTACAAGTGCTTAAAAGTGAATTATTTTTTGCTGTTTTAAGAATTAAATTGCCATCTAATCAAGAAAAAAATTAAAGGACTCAGCTTGAATAGTACTTATCTGTTAGAACTGAAGTTGAATATCATATATTGATAAAATTTGATGAATGAAACAACACTGTTGCTATGGTTACCAAGAAGGGAAAATGTAAGATTTTGTGACCTTTATATCAATATTAAACCCTGTGTGCCAACTTCTTGCATCCACTTAGAAATTGGATGATAGTCAAAATTAAAAGTCAAGTTAGCTGTTAATAAATATCAATCATAAAAGTTTTGGGAATCTACATTTAAGGGTACGTATCCAAGGAAAGAAAATATTTTTCAGATTTTTAAGCATATTTTTTCTGCTTATTTCCATAGCAACGCTCTATTTAAAGAATCTAATCTGAATTTTTTCAAATGGGAAAACTTGGAGCACACCAACATCTTATAAAATTTATCATTAGTTATGAGTAAATTTTTGTTTTTAAAGATACCATCAGATTTAAACATACAGAGTATTGAAGGCTCCCTGTGGTATAATAACCTTGGCAACCATTGCCAACCAAAATGAAATATCATATTTTGTTCTTGGTATATGTTTCATAGATCTTTGTTTTTCTATTATTTGAAACATTTCATCCTATAATTGCTTTTTATTTTTTTGTGTATGACTGTATAAAAGTCAATGAATATTTTTTTTTTACTTTTGAATACTTTGTTACCATAGTAACGTATGTAATAATTGATTTACCAAACATGTTTATCATGCATTTGAGACATCTGACCTTCAACGTTTGGAAACAGTCAATGCCAATTGTTTGTTTTGCTGCAAATGTTAACTATTGGGCTCTAAACATATTTGTTTTTTTAACTTTCTACATGTTGCCATGGTAACTACAAAACATAGCAACCAATTTTTGCCTATTTCTCTTTATCAATTTTTATCATAGAGAGTTTGGAGAAATTCTGAGACTATGCATTCCACAGCTCATATATAAAATTTCAAATCAGTACAGAGAATGGCTCTCTAGAACATTGGTTCCTGCTCTGCTTGCATAATTATGATTTTCAAAAATTTCAACTAATACATTGAAAGAGTAGTTTGAAAATTTTGAGGGTTGTATACTTGCAAGGGCATGTATACCAGTTTATAGTCTTACCAGGTAGATGTTGAGCACTGTTTTGCTTTCTTTATCATTGTTATAAAACCCCTTCATGAAATCACAGGGATATAAACTATTTGTTTTCAATTGTGAATTTTCTATCATTCCGTCTCATCATTTTATTATTCTCTTTTCTTTTCACATTAGCAGGAAGGCGGACGCAGTTCTCACTTCGCAATTCAAAAGTGAACTGCTCTCTAGAATGCAGTTCGCAATTCAAAAATTTAACATACGTTTTGGGGTCTGAAATTTTGAGGGTGGGGTACTAGGGGCCAGTTACCACTTCTATGAAAAAAAAGGTGATGGTACCATCTCTAGTTTCCGAGATGTGGCCCTCCAGTTTTTAGCCCTACTATATAATACTAGACGAATAAACATCGGGCTCGATGACATTGAAGTCCCCTACCCCGGGGTCTGAAATTTTGAGGGTGGGGTACTAGGGCCAGTTACCACTTCTATGAAAAAATGGTGATGATACCATCTCTAGTTTCTGAGGTATGGCCCTCCAGTTTTTAGCCCTACTATATAATACTATACGAATAAACATCGGGCTCGATGAATTGATTGTAAATAATATTGATATTCGTTTAATGTGTTCATAAAATGCAATATATTTCCAATAAAGTACAAAGAAGACATTTATCTTGTGCTGTCGTGTGCATAGTACTGTAAATTCATATATTATGGATTTTACGTAATAAACAATATATTTGAACAAGTTTTTGGAATTATTTTTTCCTATTCTTTTTAAAATAACAATTTCTAGCTGTAAGAAACCCTTCTTTATATTTAAGAACCAGCCATGCAACAGCTTTTTGCTTACAATGAGCAAGCCTACTCTAGATACATGTAACCTATTTTAAATGCAATTTTCTTCGTTTACACAGAAAGCAAGTAAAAGATGGATTTCTTTTTTGAAGCCACACTTTCCCATTTTTCTGCAAGTACTTTAAAATTTTAATACAGTATTATACATAGGTTGGTTTGTATATTGCATAATCTCTTAGTTCATTTTCAAGTTTGAAAACAGGATTTTAGAAAGTTTTCACAAGGAAATGGCAATTATAGGAAAAAGCGTGTAAGAAATATTATTAAAAATATAAAAACAGAAATATTCATACTTGGTCAGAAGCTTTTGATTTTCTTTTTATGTAATTACAGAGTAACTTTTAATATTATTCCGGTGACCCAAATTCATGTATCAGAACAGAACTACATGTAATCCTCATAACGGGAAAAAAATTTCAATTCAAAAGTATAGTATCAAGATGTGTTGTATCTGAGAAACAGTGGTGCCCTCGTGAGGCAACTCTTGGCAGAGGTTAAACTTTACAAATGCAGACAAAATTCTCAGATCCAAAGAAAGGACATAAGATATAAATCTGTAAAATATGAGTAATGCAACATCCATTCAAAAATTCAAAAAAATTCTTAGACCCAAAGAAAGGACATAAGATATAAATCAGTAAAATATGAATAATGCAACATCCATTCAAAAATTCAAAAAATTCTTAGACCCAAAGAAAGGAAATAAGATATAAATTTGTAAAATATGAGTAATGCAACATCCATTCAAAAATGTAGTCAAGGTTATAGTTCTTCAAAAAGTAGATGAAACCTCTAGGCAAAATTGTTAGTAACCAATGGAAGGCCTTGTCACAAGGAATTCACTTATTATGAAATATAACGCCTTAGCTCAAGATATGTGGCCGTGGTTTAAAGGCTTTTAAAAGTAGATCTTGAAATAAACCACATGACTTGGGTTTCAACATTTTTACAATTTGACTTTGGAGATTGACCCACTTTTAAATTTTACCAAACTTTATTCATGAGCATTCTTTTGAATGGTTCATATATTATATACATTGTGAATTTCTTCATAAGACCTTCCTTGGCAAAAATATGTTTGACATTGAGCCACAGGCACTTGAAGTTTCAAACTTTTCTCTCAATTAACGAACCATACTTTTATATAATAATCACTGCATGTAATTGAGGGTAAAATTGAAAATTTTCATCCAAAGAAAACGAACACTATACTATTATATAAATACTACATGTAGTTGACGGTCAAATTGACAATTTTCACCCCAAGAAAACGAACACCATACTTTTATATAAATACTGCATGTAGTTGAGGCTAAAATTGATCATTTTCAGCCAAAGAAAACGAACACTATACTTTTATATAAATACTGCATGTAGCTGAGGGTAAAAATGAGAATTTGACTGGTCAGTCCGATCCTCGCACGGAATAGTCTCGGACAGTGAGGGCAGGGAGTAGTTTTTAGCCATGAAACATGCAAATGATGACGAGACTGTTAATATCTATGTTTTATCAACATGTTTGTCAAGGAGCAAACTATGGTTGTATCTGGTCGACATGGGATGCTTACTCCTCTATGGCATTTCTGATGTTTTCGAGGTCCATATGTTTGCTCTCTTTCCGATTTAGTTATGTCAACTGACTTTTGAGTTAGAATACACTGTTTATATCCATATTTCATTTTTTAGATTCATATGCCGTGTGCTTTTCAATCAATGAAACATACAATGATAAACACATGCCAGTGGAATAATATCTTACCTATACCACTTTAGGTTATCATTTATACAGACATGAAAAATTGAAATACTGGTGACTAAAAATTTATTCCTTTTTCACTTCTCATGCGAGGTACAGGTATTTTTTTTACAGACACAACTTCAATTCCAATACTAAAATGGTATCTTATTGTTTACATAATATTGTACATGTGTAAGCATGGTCAAGCCTCTTAAAGGTAATTAATACTTTTGTTGGTGTGATTAGAATTTAGGGAATTACGTTTGGACCTATGCATTCTTTTGACGATAAAAATTTCATTGCTCATGTTCACAAACAATTTGCAGAAA
>NW_026922186.1:0-19563 GCF_032062105.1 Saccostrea cuccullata | reverse complement strand
ACCTTGACTAAATCAGTGCTACATTATGACGTCATAGTAGGCAAGATGACATCAATTTCAGAATAGAAGTTTTCGTAATATTGGTATTTAGACATGTAATTTAACTCTAGAAAACGAATAGAAATGTGTAAACATTAACAAAAGTGAAATGCTTTTATTTTGTTACGCTGTATCTGTCATTTTGATTGAAATCTACCACCGATGACGTCATATGTGTACATCAAGTAACTTTGGAATTGATCATGTTGTGTAAAGAGAATTTGGCTAAGACGGCATGTACAAAAATACGTAAAATGGAGTTTAAAAAGAAATATCGCGAATATTATGTGAAATTCATATGAAGTTCAGTTAATTATACAGGTATGTTAATTTCTTCAAATCGATTATATTTTCTTTCGAAGACAGTAAGCTATATAAGTATCCTGGTCGGCCTTTCCTCTGTCGTTCGTTACAAAAATAATGCGATAGAACAACAATAAGCTGGATATTTCAAGACATAAGATTTGTACAGATGGAAAGTCTGCCCTCTGACAAACTTGGAAAGTGCTGCTAGAATCCCGAGATAAACATTGTTTTACGAAAAATCTCGATTCATATGTATAAAATTCAAAACATGGGGTAGGGTTTCGTGCGAATATGTGGAATTAATATTTTATTGACAGGACAGTGGGATTCTAGCAGCACTTTTTAGGCAAAATAGATGTTTTTCAACTATATTATCTATTCAAAGAAAGTATTAAACTCCGGGTATTGTTGTTCTGTTAGCTTTTTAATAAGGAAAATCTCGCTATTAATAGAAGTCACGTGATGTCTTGGTGGTGGTGTACGTCTTTGTGTTAGACACTCTTTTATTTGTTTGCAATATTCAATAACAATTTACATTTATCAGCGGTTTTGATAATTTATCAAACTTAATTTTCTTTAAAAAGTCTAAATTTCCCGAGAAATGACTTATATGCTTCCTTAACATACCCGCGAAATACTCATGACACAAATACTGTAAATTGTTTTAATTCCGCGGTGTTAAAATTTCACAATATCTCATAAATACCAGTTGCGATGGTTTTAATTTCACGCTGCAAGAAATTAATTAAAAATTTTCTATAAGCAATTTAACATTATTAAAAGTAAGAATAACATTCACGATGGGTTTAATTTCACGGAAAATTGATAAATCGCGAATATAGCGAAATTCAAACCATTGTGAATATTTGCCAATCTACAAAAAAGAAATAATAAACGAATTCTACACGTTTTAACAATGGCATCTATGAAATTAGGCAGAACACTCAATCAAATAATATGATTTGACATAAATTGGACTTTGTCATTATAATCATAGTGGGGCGGGGATAGTTTTCACAGTATTTCTAATTTTTTGGCAAATATTGGTTTTAACACATATATTTTTAACACATCCTGTAGTTTAGGAAAAATCATGCTGCTTAAAAAGAATATGCTTTTTATGGGTTAAATTTACAAAAAAAAACACAAGAGAATAACTTTCTTAGTTCTTTTATTCTTGATTCAATGCTCAACAATTGATTATCAATGGTTATGATGACAGTGGTTCTAAAATAAACAATACGCAATTGAAAAAGATAGTCATAAAAAAGTAAATGCAAACAACTACAATATAACCTCCTGACATTTCAATATAATGAAAAAGTAATGTCAATTTCATGAAGAAATATTTACCACAGTCAGACTTCTCTTACACTTTATCATACAGCATATCATCTTAGCAAGAAATACATATGCAATATAAATAATTAGTAATAAAAAATATATATATACAGTTCACAAACCTAAGTAAGGAATGCAGTATGCCTTCCGATCACTGTGACGTCATCACACGAAGACTGTTCACTATAAATACAATCAGGTCTTACAACTCAATTCATACAAATTATACATACATATACTGAACAAGGTACCTCTATTATGATAAAACGTTTTGCATTGAACAATCTTTTAAAATCATATTTAACATCAGTTCATTTGTTATTTTAAACTATAAACATACTTATAAACAAATGACTAAATGGTAAGATCACGACATCATTTCTGACTAGTAATAAACAACTTTCAATCGGGAAATTACACAGTTGCATATTTCAAAAAATATAGAATAATCATTCACTTGTGACATAAGTATCTAATTTAATATGAATGCAAGAAAAACATATCATTACCCACATCAATCAGACAAAAGGCGTTTAGTAACACGACTGACACACGTCTTCACTGGTCAACATCTACTGTGAAAATACCGCCAAAAGATGGCCTACTGTACATTTGGTAAATTGACCAATCAATAGTCCAATCCACACTTTGCAATAGTTGTTTCCCTTTGCGGGGTCAACCAAAAGCTCTTTATGCTTTGGCGTGCTGTGATAAATCCATTGTGATTATAATTTTTTTTCATTGTGTACATCAGTACACAAAAGGCAGAGTTTTTGAAAAGTCAAATGACAAAGTTACAAATTTGAAAACTACAAAGACTTCTGTGTGGATTGTATGGGTTTAATTTATCCCCTAAGATTGCGGCCAATGGACATAACTTTTGGAAAGTGTGGATTGGACTATGGACAGATTCTCAAGTGTTAAAAATAAATTATAAAAATTTCTTACAACCCAATACTAACGTTATTTCGGTTATTCAAAAAGAATATAAACATAACAACAATTTTCCTTTTCATAATTTGTACACTTTATAAAAATTTCAATCTGAATCTCCAACCCAATGCAAAATATACTTCGCCCTCTTACACAAAAATAAAATATTTTATCTTGTTATGCTGTATCTGTCATTTTGATTAAACTCTAACAACGATGACGTCATAAGGGTACATCTAGTAACTTGGGAATCTATCATGTAATGTAAAGAGATCTGGGTTTAGACGGCATGTACAAAGATACGTAAAATGAAGTTTAAAGGAAATACCTTGAATATTATGTGAAAGTCCTATGGAGTTACGTTTATTAAACAGATATGCTAATTCATATTCATCGATTATATTCTCTTTTGAAGACAGTCTGCTAGATACGTGACAAAAATCATGCATCAGAACAATAATAAGTTAGATATTTCAAAACATAAGATTGGTACAGATGGAAATTTGCCCTATTACAAATTTGGTAAAAGCTGCTAAAATCCCGTGTTAATCATGGTTTTACGAAAAATCTCGGTGCATATATAAGAAATTCAAATCATAGGCTAAGGTTTTGTGCAAATTTGTGGAATAATATTATTTTACTAACAGGACAGTGGGATTCTAGCTGCACTATTTACACTGGGTGAAAAAAGTGGTTTCCCATCATGGGAAACTTTATGGAAACCACATGGAAACCTCAAGTTTACATCATGTTTCCCAGTGGTTTCCGTAGCGGATGCTAGGTTATTCCGCCAAGTTTCCGTGACACGGAAACCCCCTACGCTCCGATTCCATAAGGTATCCCGAACCACGGAAACCTCTGTAAACCTGAAGTTTCCCGAACATCCATGTAGTTTCCCGTAATGGGAAACCTGAAGATTCCACTGGTTTCCAGAATTAGGAAACTTGATGGAATCGGAGCGTAGGGGGTTTCCGTGGAATGGAAACTTGGTGGAATCTTTAGGTTTCCTGTTACGGGAAACTACATGGAAGCTCGGGAAACCTCACGATTCCTTAAGTTTCCTTGACTCAGGAAACCATATGGAATCGGAGCGTAGTGGTTTCCGTGGAATGGAAACTTGATGGAATCTTTAGGTTTCCTTATATGGGAAACTACATGGAAGCTCGGGAAACCTCATGATTCCTAAAGTTTCCTTGACTGAGGAAACCATATGGAATCGGAGCGTAGTGGTTTCCGTGGAATGGAAACTTGATGGAATCTTAAGGTTTTCTTTTATGGGAAACTACATGGAAGCTCATGAAACCTTATGATTCCTGAAGTTTCCTTGACTCAGGAAACTATATGGAACTTGTGTAGCACTTTCTGTGTGGCGGAAACTTTGTGGAATTATCTGGAGTCCCATTCCTGGTGGAAATTACTGGGAAACTTCAAGATTCCCTAACTTTTCTAAAGGAAGCAATGTGAAATAATGCGTATTCTTTTAAAAATCTATCAAAAAAATTTATTACATGTAAAAGAAAAAAGCATTACCATTTTATATGTTTAATAATTCATTTGATGTACAAAAACTGTAACTGAATTTTTCAATGATATCAAAATATTAAATAAATTCATATATCTTAGATAAACAATGGAACAGTCTTTCACATTTAAGTCCATTCATAAGGGTCATTAAGTACTTCTTTCAACATCAGTTTCCTGGTTTTCTTCACGTCACCTATGATCTGCAATATTCATAAAAAATTATTATATGATGACAGAATTATAATGCTTGAATATAACTTAGAAATCTGAAAGATCAGTCAATGTCCTTTAAAGCTGAACACGATTCGTAAAAGTATTGTGTCCGCAATTTTAGTTCTCGATGACTCGCTAATCTGCAGACCCCTATAAATAGGGCAAGATTTAGAGACTGTTCAGTTTAATCAGTCGACACTGGAGAAGACGGACGTATGCTATACAGGACTTGGTAGCGAGAATAATAACGTAATACTTCGTCTAATGCAGGAAAGTAAGATACTAAATAAATTTATAATTATAGGTACATAGGTCAGTGCAGTATATAAACAACAGAGATAAATGTAACTGCAATAAAATATAAACAAAGGTAATGCAAGATAACCAGCACGAACACGGGTCGCCATTCCACGTCGATATCTTTGACAATAAAGCAGTCAGGTGTACCGAATGCGACGAGTATACCCTAGTATTGATGTATCGTAGATAATGCTATCAAAAATGGCGTAAGCCTATTTACGAGTCGTGTTCAGCTTTAATATACCAATATCAATAATTACTTTCCATGACCATGATACATATGATTTCAGCATTTAATGTATCTCTTTAATATTAAATGCTTTATGATAAGTGAAAAAAATAACATAATATAAATAATGTTTTCAGCCTTATTATGTCATTGAAAATATATTACTACATGTATCTCATACTAAGAACCCTGCTTTAAGTTTGATTAGTTTGAGAGAAAACATACCCTTTATAATAACAAAAATATTAGGGAGAGATTTTTTTTTTATTTTGATATTCGACCTAGAAATTGATTGAAGATCATTGCAGACCCTCCACCCCATTGCACAAAAGCTAGATTACACCAGGGGAGAAATATACTCTGGACTACGGTTTTAAATAAAGATATACAGTAGATTTTGATACTGACCTTTGACCTAGAAAATTAGTCCAAGGTCACTCTTCATCCTCTATCCACAGGCTCTCTGTAGTTTAAGTTTGAGAGAGAAATATGCACAGAACAAGTGATTTCAGATGGAGTGATGGGTAGACACTGTCTTAGGGCATCCACAGAACAGGACCTAAAAATAATGCAATATATATGTATTACAGTATATATACACATGTACTTGTATGTTAATGATTTATCATATGCTGCATTGGACACATATGATTTTATCATGGTTTAAGTATACATGTATCTTATGAGTAATTTTATACCGGTATTGCATGTATGCTTAGTTTATTTAAGAAATAAATAACAAGTTTATAAACTTCAATGGGAGAGATACCACAGATGTATATATAAACAAGTAATTTAATTTTTTTTTTTACATATATTGACCAACATTATTTACATCCATTCATCATGTTCATGAATTGGCTGATCAAAATTCAGTCAGTTTTAGATCTATATGATATACCATAAAGGACTTTCACATTTACAAAAGTTATTCCCCTTCGCAGGGTCGATCTGGGGTCAACCGGCTTAAGACGCTGTTTTCCCTCTTTAACCGTATCAACTTTGAGGGACAATATCTTAGAAATAAAATTTGTATGAACATATTCATTATGATTTTCATGTTGCCCCCATAATCTGGCAATACAGATCGTAATTGTCCAATATTTTTGAAGATTGAAAATATTAACAAGTAACTTACAAAGGACAAAGTGGGGAAAATGAGCGATATACCGACAATTGGAGAAAACTCTAAGGAATGTGAAATTCGTCTATTGGTGATGACAATTCCTGTTTTAATGTCACTGAAAAATTAAGAGACATTTAAAATTTAAGCCCTATTGTCATACACGCATGTAGTTTTTTCATCCATATAACCTTTTAGTATCATAAAATTTACCAAAATTTAATACTTCAAATAATTTCATTGAATATCTATAAAATAAAAGAAACTCTAAAAACTTAGTGACTTGCAGAAATTATTCCTTGAAGAGAAAAAAATCTCTTCGCCCAAGAAAAGATAACTCACTCGGATGACAATAGGGTAGTAGCCGAGGCCTTCAGATTGCACTCGGAGGGCCTTGGGTACTACCCTATTGTCATCCGAGTGAGTTATCTTTTCTTGGGCGAAGAGATTCACATTGTGCAGAAAGCAGGGATTTTCGTTAGATAAAAGCTATTTTCGATAGATATATTTGGAATATTTTAGCCTGGATAAGTACTAGGACATCATTTGTGCTAGTTCATTTCAGGATTTGTGTAACTTTTCTCAAGTAAGTTGATTTTAAAAATCGTGTGCTACTTTCGATTCTTCCCTTGTGTATTTTTATATGTGAAGTAGAGAACAGAGTGGGTAAGATGCCCCTGTGATTAAAGTAGAAATCTTTAGTGTGCAGTTTTTAGAGCTTCCTTTAAGTAATCAAAATACTGACCAGCAAGAAATCAGTTAATAAGCATTTCCTTTTTTTCATTCAAATTTTTGGAGAGATCTCAGAGTTTTTTCCTGTTCAATTCAGGTTCAAGACGACAAAGTTTTATTGAAGTGTATGTATTAGAGAACTGATTGTATGTCAATCATAGCAATACACACATAACATGGAGGGGGCAAATTGTTTCAGCCCTAGCTTTTACATACAACTTCTTGTAGCTCACAGCTGATATACCACAGTTCAGTATTTAAATAAAATTTAGAATCTTTTTTTTCAGGCAATTGTCATATACATACTAATCATGAATGAATTACCACTTACCAAATGACCACATCCTGAATCATCATACATTTTCTATGATTTTATCTCACTGGTTTTCTTTTAAAGTCACACAGTTTTCTTCTCTCTGAAATGATAAATTATGTCCAGGTACTATTGCATTCTAATTCAAACTAATTATGTAATAGCATTAGCAACAACCGGGATGGAAGAAAAAATAACAAGAAGTCTCTGTCGAGACTGTAGCTCTACTGGTTTGTACTTATCAAAAACTGATGCACAGAATTATGTATCTTAGTATAGTCTACTTGTGTGCCAAGTTATATTGAAATCAGACTAAAATTTAAGGAGGAGTAGTGTTTGCAGATAGACGGACAGACAGACAGACGGACGGACGCATTACTATCGCATAAGCTCTTCTGGTCTCTGACAAGTAGAGCTAAAAACAAGATGCGCTTGTGAAACACAGCAACAAAGTTCGAAAATGCAATTTTTTTTAGCATACAGGTCACAGTCAAGATCACATAATCATGATAATCATTGTCCTTGTTGCCATTTGAAAGCACTTCATTAGTGGAGTATACATACTAAATATGAAGCCACTATCTCATATAGTTCTAAAGTTATGGTGAAGGTTTAAGTTGACAACAGACACTCAGACAGACACACAAATATACAGTTATGGCAAAAGTTTGAACATTATAACTTGGTATACACACAGCCACTTCGAGGTATCAAGGGTAAAATTCACAGCACAGCGGGACTGCATTTTGACTTCGAGGGATCAAGGGTTTCGAGAGATCAGGAGTTCGAGAAATCAAGAGCAAATCTGCTTAGTTATATAGTAAAAAAATCGGGACCGGAGACTCACTTCAAGCGATCAAGAACTTCCGAGAAATCGAAGTTCAAGCCATCAAGAGTTACCTGTATATACACGATATAACAAGCATGTTATTATTTGCAATTTTGACCTAATGACAGCTAAATCTGTTCAGTAAGACAATACCGTGTACATGTATGTAAGTAGTTTTATTGTGCATGATTATTTACTTATTTTCTTGATCTTCTCAACTTGAAGTGTTCTGTATTTTATTACCAAGTTTGTAATAAACATAATGAAACATACCCTTTCCCACATCACATCCTGTATCATACCTTTGACCAATATCAGCCCTAGGGCCTCTGTCCCTCTGGCTGATATTGGTGTCTCGGGCTAGGATGTAATATGGAAAAGAGTATGTATTATTCGCTATACATTGACCTACTCAGGTCAATAATTGTGAAAAAACTGATAATTCAAGCTGATGATTCATTTGCATTTCTTGACATACTATCAATATTAATTCACTATTAGGCTTTTCTTTTTTTACATCTTCATCTCAACAGGTTAGACATTACAAAAAAAAATCTTTTGAGCAGTAAACTATTTCAATAAACAATAAAACAAACATAATCTCTTCAGAAAAGTGGACAGGCTTTCACCTACATTCACTTTTTTATGTATATTTTTCCTCCATATCATTGTCATGCATATGATTAAGGGTTATGCTATTCGCTACAATCTACAGGTCCAGGAAAATCACTATATTTAGCTATATAGGTAAATCTACCTATATAGCTTTATTTACCTATAAAATATAGCTATAAGACAAAAAGTCGCATATTGAGGCAGTATTAGTTTTCAACTTTGAAATGGACTGAAAACAATTCACCAAAAACCCACTTATAAAAATGTTTCTCCTTTTGTTCAATTGAAATCAAAGATCTAAAAGTTTTGGGGCTATGTATAACAGTTAATCTGTGAGTAAGCAGCTACTTTAACAAAGAAAAGCAGTTTTGGTCAACAAGATAATTGATTGGTAATAATTGACCACAATGCAAGGCAATCACACTTAGTCATGCCTCACCACACTTCCAGCTATCCAAACAATAGAGATACATTTTTTGGTTAAAAAGTGTTTATAAGAGGCAATGTTTTTACTATCAATGCCCTAGGTTGTTTTATCAATCCTTTTAAAAAATATATCAGCCATAATTTACATGCGACTTTTTGTCTGCTTTTCATAAAACAGAAACTTATTTTAAAATAGCTAAATAAAGCTATATTATATAGGTAAATAAAGCTATATAGGTAAATAAAGCTATATAGCTAAATATAGTGATTTTCCTGGACCTGATCTATTCCAACTGTTCTGATGAGGATATCCTTCATGAATAATCGGATAAGCTGAGATTGAAGACACTTTTTGTAAAAATATCGATGCTTTTATCAAAGTTTTGAACCAAAAATAATTACTTTATACCTTTCCATAAGTCGTAAGTTCCAAAAAAACATGAGTTGGCTATCCGAAAAGTCAGAAAACACATGGATTCAAACCGGATGTTCTACAGTATGAATTTAACTACGAAACCATGCTCGGTGTAACTATCATCATCCGGATAATTTGAGCGGGGGTAAAAATATTTTTTTTTTAATTCCGAAAAGGATTCATTTATATATAGAGAGAGAACATACATATGGAGCATACATTTTAATAAACATGATAAAAGGCGAAACGTTGCCATTTTACAACATACAGCATGCACATGCACGGTGCCTTTGGGGCCTCCATAATCTAAGTTATGCTATATCACTGTCTCAATTTTTTTTCTCTCTCTCTTTCTCTCTGCAATATATACACTTAACAATTTAAAACTTAGGTATCCAACTTTTCAAAATGGCGTCATAACAAAAGTTGCCTCCGATAGTGAAGATTTGTTGTTGCCAAATATTACAACTATTTACCCTAAAAAGTTAACAAAAATATACGTACACTAATCCTTCATTGTTGGCCATTGCATTTATCACAGTCTTAAAGACACTGGGTGGTGAAATCATCTTAACTTTTCACATTTACCAGCTGCTTACACCTTCTTCTTCGTCCTTCTCGATCCTCCAAAAATGGCGCCTCGGGAAATTGACCAATGAAATAAAGCGCCTACAGAGCGATGCAGGATGGGAAATATAAACTGTTTACATTCACTATGATTAAGTGTGATAATGTGATCTTCTTTTAGAATTTAATTAAGTTCTTCCCTTTTCATGGAATAAAAAGAGGGGCTCCTAAATATTTTTTCCGATATGATGTGTAGGCCTAGTATATTTAGAAAAAGCAGAAAAAAATGTTTCTTGCTTGACACCTCAACTTGGCCTTTAGCTTAAAAAAATTGCCCACATCATTTTAACACGTAAAATTGTTGAATGAATCAGAATGTTGAAAACCTTTTTCTTAGGAGAGTTATATCTCTAGGTGGAAAACTAACATCTTATCAAAGGCAGGAAAATATAACAGTATTTTAATTCAGTATTTTAGTCGTGATTGGTATAAGTGAAGTCATGGGAAAGATTATGTCGAAAGTCATCTATACTCGTTGATGTGCAGGGCTGTACTTATATGCATACAGCTTTAGCTGGTCCCGCCCTGTATTTCTTTAATGTTTTTTTTTTTCGTTAAGAAATCTGGTAAGGTATGCTAATAAAAATAAAATCCCGGTTAGTTTATAACTCTAACGGAAATTACTTTCCTACAGGCCTTTATCGAGTTTATTGAGTAGCATATCAATAAAAATAAAGTAGTGTACAACATAGATAAAGAAATGTTTGTTGAAGTATTGACAAACTTCATACCTTTAATGAAATCACAAAAACTGCACAAAAATACAATCGTGACAATTATACAATGAATTAATTATACAATTTTCTTTTAATAGATTGCCTTAGCATTTTTTTAAAGCCATTGTTCTTAAGGAAAACAAAATCATGCAAAATATTATAGACTTTTCTTTATCTTGAGCAATGGCCTTTGGAGAAAAAAAATGGCTAAAATTTTAAAGTTTGTTAAATATAGTGTGATTGCGTTTATTGTAATTTCATTTTTTACTACACGGGGATCTGCGTACATATTTAATAAACAAAAAAGGAAAAAAAAAAACACGTTTTATGTGATGAATTATATTATTGTTTACATTGTGTTTATATTTCACTCATCTTTTTGTTAGAAACTATTTTATTACATTATGTGTTCAATACTTAAGTCAAAACTTTGTATACATATGTCAAGTGAATAATGTAATAAAATTTGGGCAGCTACTGACTGCGGTCTTATACTTCCATAC
The DNA here is from genome assembly GCF_032062105.1 of Saccostrea cuccullata. Taxonomy (NCBI): domain Eukaryota; kingdom Metazoa; phylum Mollusca; class Bivalvia; order Ostreida; family Ostreidae; genus Saccostrea; species Saccostrea cuccullata. The sequence goes on along the minus strand of NW_026922186.1, from coordinate 8,379 downwards.
AATTTTTTTTCAAAAGATAGACAATGGGTAACTCGCTAGAAGAATATCGAGCTGCAGTCGGTTTATTCTATTTATCAGGTAAAGGAACTTCTAAAAAATGTTTGTGGTCTGTGTCTCCATGCGCATATTTGTTACAATTACTCAAAAATATTTTAAAACTACTTAGTCAATGCATGAAATGTATTACACATAATTCTGTGTATATCAATTTCTATTTTCAATTGTTTACATTTGTTCTGTTAGCATGTGGCGATATCGAAATTACCATTGAACATGTCCTTGACATTTTACACCTCAATATACTTTTCACAAAATCGATCATTTAAACTCTTTTGTTACATGATACATTTTATGTTTTACAGAAACCCATCTGGAATACTGTACATAATGATGCCATTTAGATGGGTTTTGTAAAAAATAGAAATTGTTACGGGGGTGGTGTCATGATTTACATCATTTTAACATGAATTCGAACGTAAATGCATATGTTAAATTGATAATCATACCTTTAATTATTTCTTATGCTGTGTATATCGTCCCCCAAACTCTGATGGCAGTTTTTGTACCAAATTTTCATGGAGTATTGATAAAGTTGGTGAAAAATCCAATAAGATAGTAATAGTTGGTGACATTAATGTTGACCTCTTTACAGCTCCACAAACACATATCATCCGTGAAATAATCGCAACACACAATTTAGTTAACAATATCCAAACCTACAAGAACTACAACACGTCGAGCACGCTGCTTGACCCAATTTTTTCTTCTGTTGATATTCAAGTATGCGAATCGGGCACATTAGTAATGGAATCATATAAGTGATCATAGAGCTATTTTATAATATAAACTTCGCTCTTACAAAAGAAAAGTGTGGGCCTATAAAAATGTCGTAAACACTTTGATAGAAAACTGTAATTGGGATAAAATCATCAATGAAGCTGATACCATAGATTTGGCCACTGAAAATTTCACATCTGAATTTCTCACTTGTGTTCGTGAATGCGTACCGAACAAACAATAACAATCCGTCCTCGTGACAAACCATGGTTCGATTCTTTATTAAGGAAAACAATTAGAACTAGAGACAGGCTTCATAAAAAAGCACATAAAACTAAAAGAGAATCTGATCGGTCTGAATATAGAAAGGTACGGAATTCGGTTAACAATATGAAGAAACATGCTATGGCTAATTATTACCAATGTATTTCTCAAGTAAAAATAATAATAAACTTTATTGTTGATGAAGGATTTTCAACATTAAACTATCTAACGAGATACCACCTATTGAAATATATAATGATAAAGGTGGTAAAAAGTTGGCTTATCTGACTATATAAAATATGAAGCCTTAAATTCTTATTTTTCATCTATTTCTACTATTGATGATTCAAACGAAACACTTACAATCTATGTAGTAGCACATTTTGTAAAATATCAATTGAAGAAATGAAGTATCAGACATTATTTCAATACTTCCCGTGAACAAAGCTATAGGTCCCGACTGTATAAGTCATAAAATGTTAAAATCTACCCTTCAGTCTGTTGTTAAACCACTCACTATGTTATACAACAGGTCCCTGTCAGATAGAATATTTCCATCTTTCTGGAAAATAGCTTTTTTTTTTTTAAAAAGGATGATCCCTCTTTGGTTTCAAATAGACCTGTGTCGCTGTTATCATGTTAGTAAAATTATGGAAAGAATTATTTTTAAACATGTGTACAATTATTTTCAAAAATAATCTGTTTTATCGATATCAAAGTTTTTACCCGGACATTCTACTGTGTATCAATTACTAGAAACATATCATAGTATTGTACAAAATATTGATGAAGGAAAAGTATGTTGTATGGTTTTTTGTGATTTGTCTAAAGCATTTGACAGAGTAAGTAAATGACAAACTTATGGTTTATCCTTATATCCAGTGGTTTTCTAGTTATGAAATCATAGGTCAAAAACTCTTCAAAACTTGAAAAATTTTATTTCTGATATATGTAAATGATGTTGCTGAAAATATGATGTCCATGTGTAGATTGTTTGCTGATGATAATTCACTTTTCAACAATGTTCATACAATATTTTAGATTGAATTATACAATTAATCATCTTGGCTTAAAATTTAGATCTAAAACAAAGGTAGTCTAACACAAAGGCCATTTCTATTACTTATTTTTTAAAGGAGCCATTGGGTTTATTATTGTCACAGAATCTCAGCTGGTCTGCATATATTGAAAACAAAATCATGCAAAATATTAGACCAATGCTCGAGACTTTGTATGGGATTGCTCTAGAGCAATGGCCTTGTGGACTTCCTATTTTTGAAAAAACTTTATTTAGAAACTGCTGAAAATTTTAAAAATGTTTGTTAAATATAGGGACTGTAATATTTAAATAATATTGTACCAAACAAGCATGAAAATTATCAAAATACAATACCCTAAAGAACAGTTCATTATTCCAAGATGTTGTCATTTGTGCCATGCAAGGAAATTGAAATTAGATACAAGGAAGCCATCTCAATTAATTCCTTCCGTAAAAACTTAAGAGCTACAAAAATCATCAATCCGCCAACATATTTTTCTTTTGGTAAACGCTACACAAACATACTGACACAACTGTTTACTTAATTATGAATATAACAATATTATAAACAGGAAAGAAAAATCATTATTTTTTTGTTGTTATGTGATGAATTATAATTTATATTAACATTTATCATTTAATAAATGTCTTTGTATTACTGTGTATTTTAAATTGATTTGTAATTTAATTGCATCACTTGAAAATATTATAATCAATATTTTAATGTATTTTTTGCACACAAGTTGCAAAACCCAATCCATTTGACAATAAAATATGTTCAAAACAGTTTTGATTTCACATTGATCTATTAACGTCATTCTGATTTAATATAATTATACACGACGAGAATTAAGATCTATTCAATATCTATAGAAAATTATTTAATTTCTAAAGAGGATAGTTTTATTTCAAATCAGTAATGAAAATTGAAATAAAAATTCTAAATAGTTTGTTCTTTCATTGAACTTCTTAAATGTAGGTTTTATAAATATGTTCTCTTGTATAACTTTATTTATGGAATATACAATTTTTTAAATGATAAAAGAAACACGAATCATCATCTTAATTTAAAAGAATTTTCGGTCGGAGACTGTGTGTGTACATGCTCGACAGCAGCCCATTGTTCCCTTTAGGTACAAAACCGTCTCAATTCACATAGAATATACAAAAAATACACAGTGACAGGTGTCTTCGCGGCACGTGTCTCCACCTGAAATGGCACGTGAGGACAGGTGTCCCTAATTACACAGGCCGACCATAGTGACTTCCTCAAAAGCGTTTTTTTTTCGGGGGGGGGGGGGGGGGGGGGGGGGGCAAAAAAATTTTTTAAAAAAAAAAAAATATTAAAAAAAAAAAAATTTAAAAAAAAAAAAAAAACAATATTCACTATTAATAGTAAAATACTAGTATGATAATACTCAACCCCCAGCCAATTCGATAAAATGATTCTTATCTGACCAGTTTATATTAATATATTAAATCATATTAAAACAAAATCTTTATCACTTTCTAAACTTGTATTTAAAAACTTGAAACACTAAAAATGTAATTTTGACAAACCAACTGAAGTATTTTTTTTCCTGACGGATTACCCCGGTATATAAGAAATGCCAACCTCTGGTATCTAACACAAATGCCTGGTAAGGTACCTTGATGTCTTGTGAATACATGTGATTATGTAAAAATAATTCTTCAATGTCAGTTGCAAAATATTGGAAAAAAAATTAATTATTTTATTGAGGAACGTCTCACCTGTCCTTAATCAGTAATCGTAACTTGACATATTTCTTTATTTACTTTTTAATCGATCTTTTTAGTAAACCTTTTCTGTAAATAATTTCATTAAATGTACCCTTCCTTAGCTCTTCCATTTTTTCAAAGGAACATTCATCATAGACAGCTTCAAGAAAGTGGGATCGGAAATGATTGATTTCTACATAACTGCATGCACTTACTTTTTTCTATTCCACTTCACGCATTCTATACGAGTTTACCAAAACTTATGTGATAAATCAAATTCAAAATTAAATAAAATTCAGTTAAATAAAATTAAATTAAAATTGAATTGCGTTCACGGTGCTGAAATATTAAATTAATCACACAGAAATACGCATCTAGTTATTTTAACTGTTTGAAGTTAATTATTTTGATACATATGTAAACACTTTGGAAATATTTCTATAATTGGTAAAAATATGGTAACATAATTAAATATTTAACTTTTTGTAAAATAAAAGGTAGGTGGGTTAGTATTGAGATATACTTTCAAAGTTTCCCTGCTTGGGAAACATGGGGAAAAACTACACATTGGTGACTTCCATGTTGGGAATCTGTATGGAAACCACTGAGGCATGTTTACATGGTTTCCCATCTTGGGAAACTTACGGGAAACCACAGGTTGGTTGTTTCCATATCGGGAATCTACATGGAAACCACCGGGGCATGTTTCCATGGTTTCCTATCTTGGGAAACTTACGGGAAACCACAGGTTGATTGTTTCCATGTCGGGAATCTATGTGGAAACCACTGGGGTATGTTTCCATGGTTTCCTATCTTGGGAAACTTACGGGAAACCACAGGTTGATTGTTTCCATGTCGGGAATCTATGTGGAAACCACTATGTTTCCATGGTTTCCATAAAACCACAGGTTGATTGTTTCCAAACTATATGGAAACTACTGATGTCACGATTCCCATATGTTTCCATCGGGTTTCCAAATTTGGGAAACCTGGCTTTTCATCCTGTGTTAGGTAAAATAAACATATTTTTTTTACTCAAATAAAATCATTTAACTCCGGGATTTCGATTAGCCTTTTTTATTAAGGAATTTCGCTATAAATAAAAGTCACGAGTAAACAGATGTAAATTGTAAGACCCTTGATTTTCGAACAGATTATAATTACATTAATTTTGTTTGAGGAGAGAAAATCTATTTTTCTCAAATGCTTGCTTCAATTTTTTACCTTATTCCTGAATGGTATATTGGGTAAATTTGAATGAAAAAAGTCACACGATTTGCAGTCGTATTGCCGCTTTAAAAAGTCTAACTTTTCTGAGAAATTACTTATATGCTTCCTTATCATACCCGCGAAGAAACAAATTATTTTCATGCAGTGAAGATATTTTATACTTTAAGACCACAGGGAATTCATTCATTATTAGAAAAATAGGAAATGCTATTTGTTCATCGCATCAAAATAACAACCTCCGGTATAAAGTAGGCTATGTCTCCTTTATGTAGCCTAGTATTGCTACGAAAGTCATTCTGTGTGATGCGATCCTTCTTAAAAAGAAGACTTTAAAGGGGCATGGAAACAGTTTCTACTGATTTTTTAAGCAATTTATTTGTTAACAATTCCCACCTAAGGCATCACCTATTGACATTTAAGCTACTTACAAAAACACATTTGCAACCTCAGATCACAGGGTAATATTTAAATATCCCTGGTTATATTCAAATGAATAATGCTAAAAAAACTTAAGTGTAAATGTACAACCGGTAGTGTTTGTTGATTTATTATTTAATATATGATGTACCCAATGAACTTCAAATACCTTTTGTAATTTGTTATAAAAAAGAAGATCGAACTCTTTCTTGATTTTATACATTTTGTGATCTAAAAATCATATTCAGGGTGAAGCATTTTGCCTCAAATAAATTCAATCAGAGAGATCAATTAGATAGATCAATTTCTATAAAGAGTTGACAAAATGACCTGACAAAAAAATGCAAGGTAAATCTCAAGATGATTCATTATTTTACTGCTTCCTCAAAGTGCAGTCTTGTTGTTTCCAGAAAAAAGGGATATCCGCCAAAGAGACAGCAATATGTACATCGTTACTACAATATACTTTTTATATTCATCTACTATAGCTTGGAGAGGATTTAATTATAGTTAGAACAGAGGACATGACTGCCCTCCCCCCCCCCCCCCAAACGTATATTAATAATGCAACATGAATATTTGTTGCAGTGTATGAAATTTAACGAGAATACTATGAATAGCTTTTATAAAATTGAAATCTAAATGATAGTCAATTAGATGATGAATTCTCATGAAAAAATGCACAATTGCATAAGCTTATATTAGAGAATCTTAGATTTTTTTTAATTAAATAAAATGAAAAATCTGGAAAATACGATTGACCGTAAGAAATATCAGATTACAGGAAAGGTCAAGGTCAAACGTTTATAATGCGGTTGAATACTTCTCACAAATAGTATACTTAGTACGTTTGATAAAAATATTTACATAAAGAAGTGTAAGGTCAAGGTCAGATGAAAGGTCAAAAATGGTTCTGCATTTTAATAGGTCTTTTCAGTATTGAACATCCTATAAAGTTTGAAAAACCAGAAGTCTCTGTCGAGACTAGCTTTACTGGTTTGTAATTATAACAAAGGAAGAGAAAAGTACTTAAAAGCAGTTGGGAATTGAAACTTTTCAACAGCAATAAATAGAATAATGATCCTTAATTAAGTCTCTTTACGTTCTTAGTGTATTCTACTTGCATGCCACATTATATTATAATCAGACGAAATCTGTATTTGGAGAAGCATTTTGAAATAATTTTACAGAAATTTCTATTTTGGTAACCACGGCAACACCGTTCATCGAAATAAAAAACACATACACAGAATATACATCTTAGTGTAGTGTACTTGTGTGCCAAGTTATACTGAAATCAGACCAAAACTGCAGGAGGAGTAGCATTTTGAAAGAATTTCACAGAAATTTCTATTTTTAGTAACCATGGCAACACCATTCATCGAAATCAAAACCGATATAAAGAATTATGTATTTTAGTGTAGTCTACTCATGTCCCTAGATATATTGAAATCAGACCAAAACTGTAGGAGGAGTAGCATTTTGAAAGAATTTCACAGAAATTTCTACTTTGTGTAACCACGGCAACACTGTTCATCGAAATCAAAAACCCATATAGAGAATTATGTATCTTAGTGTAGTCTGCTTGTTTGCCAAGTTATATTGAAATCAGACCAAAACTGTAGGAGGAGTAGCATTTTGAAAGAATTTCACAGAAATTTCTATTTTTAGTAACCACGGCAACACTGTTCATCGAAATCAAAAACCCATAAACATAATTATGTATCTTATTATAGTCTACTTGTATGCCCAGTTATATTGCAATCAGACCAAAACTGTAGGAGGAGTAGCATTTTGAAAGAATTTCACAGAAATTTCTATTTTTAGTAACCACGGCAACACCGTTCATCGAAATCAAAAACCCATACAAATAATTATGTATCTTATTATAGTATACTTGTATGCCCAGTTATATTGAAATCAGACCAAAACCGTAGGAGGAGTAGCATTTTGAAAGAATTTCACAGAAATTTCTATTTTTAGTAACCACCGCAACACCGTTGATCGAAATCAAAAACCCATACACATAATTATGTATCTTATTATAGTCTACTTGTATGCCAAGTTATACTGAAATCAGACCAAAACTGTAGGAGGAGAAGCATTTTGAAAAATTGTTTAAAGACAGACAGACAGCTAGACAGACAGAGGGACGGAAGACGGACGCATTACTGTCGCATAAGCTCTTCTGGTCTCTGACCAGTAGAGCTAAAAACATATCCTGGATTGATTCTTTAAAATTAGCTTAATATAAATTCTATAAAAAAATGAAGTCACAGGAAAGGTTAAGAAAAGAAAATATAGATGTAATTGCAAAGCTATCATAAATATCTATTGCAAAACTCGGTTTTAACGAAATCACTGAGACCTTTAAAATAACTTCGTTTTATCCGTAATTTGTTATAACTCTATAAGAAATTCATTAAATTTATATATCTGGGGATCCAAGATGACTTCGCTGTAAATTCGCAATATCCGTGTTCGTACTAATCGAATTTGGCTGTATCAGCTTATGAAGATTTTTGAAATATTTTTAATAGTTTCGTTTAAAAGTTTTGACGGAAAGATAGAGGGGAGGATGTAGGGACATGATACTATATACTATATGCCTCGGCTAGAATCATGTCGGGGCATAAAAATAGAAAAATATAATTACTTTTTTATATGAATGAAATAACTTATTTATAACCTTCTCTTGATCACCAATAAAATTCGAAAATACAAAGTACATTCTTTAAGCCTATTGTTTTTTTTAACCCTAGAATGTAATCACAGTCATATTGAAACTAATACTTAAGATCATTTGATGTAATTATAAATAGTATGCCATTTTTTTTTACTAAATGATAAAAAAGAGCACATTTAAGGTCAATTTGATGAACAGGAATATCAGCCAAAGGTCCAGTTCTGTT
>NW_026922185.1:0-19147 GCF_032062105.1 Saccostrea cuccullata | reverse complement strand
AACGAATACAGCAACGAACCTACCAGCGTGTCAGGGCGCGTCGTTCCGCGCAACGCCGTTGCACCTTCCACTGTCGCTTCTGGTACCATCTTGCGCGCTTCGTCAAAGATCATGCCTTGGAACTTGCGGTACAGCGCCTGTCTGTTCGGCACGTCTGTTTTCAGAATGTCGATAGGCCGCATGAACTGTACGCCTTGACGCGGTTCCCACGTACCCACTGCGCCCCTAAATGCGTCCCACTCGTCAGGCGTAATGCCGTACCGTTCTGCGACCGCGCGGAACGGCAGCTTGTCGAACGTGTCGCCTTTAACGCGGTTCATCATTCCCATGAACTCTGCTTGCATCGCCCAGCGTGCGGAACGTGTATGCCCTGACATAAGTGACAAACGCATTGTCGCTTCTGATATGTGGCGACTTGCCGACGGGCCGACAGTCGCAACGCCAGTGAACCGCGATTGCGCATAGCTTGCCATGACAACTTCGTCCATGACGAACCCCGACTGCGTTGCAATCTCGCGCATAAACTTCTGGTCCGTCGCCAGCGACTTGACGTACGTTGACACGCCGCCAATATGTTCTGTCCGTTCAATGCCCGTACGGCCATGGACTGCATAAAGTCGCCCGGTATTGCGAGGAACGACGCACTGCCGAGTTGCGCGGACGTCAGTATGTTGGCCGTTCCGGTCACAAGGTTCCCGTACGTGCTGTGCGGGTCCATGGGGTTTTCCCGCATGACGGTTTCAAACATCGGGTCAAACTTGTTCTTCATCACGGCGTCCGCGTGCGCCAGCGCTTCCGGCCCCTGTTCCGACGCGGCCTTGCGCACAATGCTGCGCAGGTTCATCGCCGTCATTTCTGGGTTTGGACCGAACGTCTCGACCGCTGCGATTTTGTGTGACATGTGTTCGATGTGTCGTACCATAACCTCAAACACGTTGCCGTCACCGTACTTGCCGTGCACGTCCAACCACGCGTCCGGCGACTTGTAGTGCAGGAACCGGTGTTCGTCCAACAGGTTGCCGACGGCGCGGCCCTGCCCACGAAACCGGTTGACGTCCACCTTGTTCGCGCCGTCCGTCGTCAACGTGTCGAACACTTCGCCCAGCACGGCCTTGCGTTGTTCGGGGCGGATAGGTGAACCGTCAGGCCAGCGGGTCTTGTTCCAATCCACCGCGTCCATGTGCGTCTTGGTCCAGCTTTCCTTACCGGCCTTGACCATCTTGACCGCGTTCTGTGACTGCGGCAGGTACCGCTGCAGTCGTGGCATGGACCCGCCCGCTGCGTTGAACAGGTCTACGGTAAGGTCCGCGACTTTAAGCCACGCGTCCGCTACCGCCTTCGCCGCCGCGTCGCCTGTTCCCTCGCCCTGTATCTCTCGTACGATGTTCGGCAAATGCGCTTTGCCTTTTTGGCGACCCATGAAACCCTTACCAATGGTTTCGAGCGTTTCGCCAAATATCGCATATATCTGTCCTCTGTAGTCTCTTTGTTCGCACTGTACGACAACCCGTTGAAACGCGGGTCGTCTTCGATGATTGATATTGCAGCCCGCGCAATGGCGGTGCCGCGTGATCCTTTCTTGCCGTCCATGAGAAACTTGGACACAGGCGCGTTAACGCCTTGACGTACCCTCTGGATATTCTCTGCTTGCAACGAAAGCATCTTGGCGCTGCGCTTCGCACGTTCGCGTGCGGCTTCGGCCATGTAGTCGAACGTCTCGCGCATCGCCAGCGTGGCTGCGGTCGTGACGTCCTTGCCGCCCTGCACGTGCGCTTCCGCACGCGTGCGGTACTCCGCCAACACTTCATCAATGCGCTTCTTTCCGAAGCCGCGATCTTTGAGGTTGTCACGTACGCACTGTGTAAATTCTACCGGACCGAACATGTGTCTTATCGCCTCCAACTCGTAGTCTGCGCGGCGCGTGTCTTCAAGGAACTCACGCACTGTTACTTCGCGTCCGCCTGTCCCGTCTTCGTTCGGAATGAACATGCGGTCGCTGTCTATGTTGAACTCGTAGTCGCTGCCGTCTATGCGCAGCACGCCGTCTTCGTTCGCCTCTGCGGTAAGTCCCTTGACTTCCGCCCGGTACTGCTCAAGCGCATCATCAATGGCCTTCTTGTTGTGCTCGACAACAGCGCGTGCGGTGTCTGCGGGCGTTGCGCCCGGTTCTACCTTGTCGGCGTCGCGCAGTATGGGTGCACGGTCCACCAGTGTAAGCGCCGTGTCGTAGTCTGGCAATTCGTCCTTGGCGGGCACGTCCGGTTGCGGACGCCCTTCACGGTACGCAGACCACACAGCGTCAAGTTCTTCGACCGTCTCGCCCCATTGGCCACGGGCACGTGAATATGCACGCCCTATCATCGGCGCAAGGTCGCGCATCTGTTCGTCCACTTTGACGAGTTGGCGGCGCACTTCCGCGACGTCCGGCGTTTCCTTGTTTTCGCTCATTTTCAGAACGGCTTCGCGGTCCGCACGTGCTTCGCGTATTTCTTCGCGCAACTTGGCTTTGTTGCCTTTGCCCGTCGTAGCCCGACGGCGTGCCTCAAGCGCGTGTATGCGCGCGTCGATACGTTCCACTGTCGTTTGTATGTCTGCGTCCCGGCCTTCCGCCAGTTCGTCCAACCAGCGACGGTACGTGTCGCGGCGTTCGGTCAGCTTGTCGTACTGGTTGAACGTAACGGGGTCTTGTTCCCGTGCGAGATTGTACACGCGCGCTTCCGCAGCGTCCGGCGTCTGCAGGTCAGAACGTCCTGTCTGCGCGGGGAACGTCGCGTCGCGCGTACGCGGTGCCATGAACGCAGGTTGTCCGCCGCGCCAATCCTCCATCTGCGCAGATATGTTCATGGTGTCGTCAACGCTGCGCGCGGACCCGACACGGATGCCGGACAGCGGACCGTTTTGCTCCATATACATATCCAGATAAGACGTCGGCTGTTGTTCGACCCGCGCCGCTTGCGCGGCCTCTTTGATCCGGTCAGGGGCAGGAAGGGCCATCGGCTCCGGTTCGGCCACGGACGGCGGCGGTGCGGGGTCGTCAGGCGTGTTGCGGAACCAGCGGCGTGCCCCGGCCACTGCGACCTCCCCGACGCCCTGCAGCGCCCCTGCGCCTATGGCGGTACCGGCAACCCTCATAGCCGCGTCTGCGAAGCCGTGCTGCAGCCCGAGCAAGCGCCGTTCCTCCTGCACACCTGTCGCTTGGTTAATCGTCTCGACCGCGCCCTGTGCGCCCGTCTGGAACAGGATGCGCTGCACGGCGGTCTTGCCCGCCCCGCCAATGCCGAGCGATAGAAGTTCAACGGGTCGGTGCCGGGGTGCATGGACGCCAGCGCCCCGCCGAAGAACCCGCCGAACGCGCCGCCCCATGAACGGCGTTGCGACTGTTCCCGCTGTTCCGCCGCCTGCGCGTCTGCCTTCACCTTCTCAAACATTTCACGCGACGTGCGCAACTGCAGGTCTGGACGTTCTTTGCGCAACTGCAGTACGCGCGCGTCGTACGCCTGCATACGTTCTTCAAACTCCGGTCCGACTTCTTCGCCGTTGTACCGACGTGCTACCTGCAGGTATTCTTCACTGCGGTTCGGGATGAAGGCTTCGTAATACCCGCTGTCACGACGGAACATCTGCCCGACGCTCTGCCCAAACGCACCGTTCTGGCCACGTTCACTACCTTCAAGACTTAGCATAAGCTGCGGCGGGTCTTCTACGCCTGCGTCAAGCATCGCTTTGGTTTGTTGCCAATCCAAGTCTTGCATGTAGTATTCAATGCCGTATTGCGCGCTTGTACGCATCTGCGCTTCCATAGACGCTTGAAAGCTGTCGAAGAAACCTACCAGCGGACCCGTGGCCGCTGCGTCCACGGGTGCTGATCCGGCGTCACGGTTCTTTGTGTCGAAGAAACTCATTCGGGAAGTATCCTGTTACCGTCGCCGTCGTACGCCCAGTTCGCGCCGTACTTAGCCACAAGGGCTTGTTGTTCTTCCATCGTAAGCCCGTCTTCCATCGCGTTCATTACGTCTGTCGCTTGCGTGTCCATGCTAAACATGTCGCGCACGTTTTGGTCCGACTGTTCACGTGCCGTCTCTGCCGTCTCAATGACGCCCAAGACTTTCTCCGCTGTCGGTATGAACTCGAACTTCTCAAGCTGTCCGTTCGGTGCGGGCTGGCCTGTAATAAGGTAACTGCCGTCCGACATGACGACGTTGTATGACCCGCCTCCGATTGCGCGCAACTGCGCTTCGCCCGCCAGTTCGCTAGGCTGCGCCACGCCGCCCGTAACGTACAGCGGCGGTCCGCCGTGCGCGGACATAGCGGACCAATCGGCCACGGTCATACTTTCAAAGGCTTCCTCCATCTGCGCGCCAGATACGCCCGGCGGCATTGTGGTTTTCGCCCCGTTCACTTCGTCAATCGCGGCGGACCCTTGGCGCGCGCCAAGGACAGCCTGTACGCTGTTGGCAAACACGTCTGTATCAAAACCGTCAGTACGACCCCGTGCTGTATGCGTCTCGACATAGTGGGCCATGGCGGCGTTGCGGATAGCGGCCCGGTCAGACGGCGACGCGTCCAACAGTGCCCCGCCAGTGACGTTCATGAACGCGCGTTCAACGTCTTCATCCGTTGCACCCACCAGCTTCCGAACGCCACTGTCTTCGTCAAGCCGCTTCTGTCCGCGAACAATGTCGGCTGCAACGCCGCCCTGCCCGGTTTCCAACTGCATACCGCCCGCGTACGCGTACACGTCGCTGTCCTCGCCAAGCTGTGCCATGGCCGCGCGTGCCATTCGACCGCCCATTTGCTGCACGGAAGTCAGGATGCCCAGCACTTCGTCCGAACTACCGTCTTGAAACTGCGTGCGTATCGCTTGCGCTTCACTCTCGGTGAACGGCTTCATGTCCTCTACAGGTATGTTGTAGTAGTCCGCAACGCTTCGCGCCTGTTCGCCGCGCGCTGCGCCATGCCGCCTCCGCTGAATATGTCACCAAGCACGACCCCGCCCGTGCTGGACGCGAAGTCCATGGGGTCGTTCGACAGCCTACGTTCCGTGTCGTCAAGAACCTTTTCGCGGGTCTGACGGTCGCCGTACTCGATGTACGTTTCAGACCCCTGTTCGGTGCCGTGCATACGGCCAAGTTCAAGGTACACTTCGCGCACCGTACGCGCGCTGCCGTCTTTCCGGTAGTACACCGTCGGGTTGGCCTTGGCTTGATCTGCGAACAGGTGCGCGGCCTGTATGTCGGGGTTCGACTGCATCAAGCGGAACAGCCGCGCCCCGCCGCCCTGCCCCATGAAGTGCATGATGTACAGGTCTGCATCCGTCGGTTCGCGCCCGAGAACCTGTTTGGCCCGGCGCGCGTTCTGCGCAGTGAAGTACGCCCCGCCCAGCATCGCAATGTCAGGGTCGCCCCGCATGGCCAGCAGTTCTTCTTTGGACTTGCCGGTAATGTCGATGCCGGTAGCCGCAAGGAACTTGGGGTCGCGGATAACTCCTAGCCACGTGCTGTCGATAAACTGCATCGGACCTGTGGCAGAACTGGCCCCCGCGACGTTGCGCACGCCCCAATCAATATTTTCGGGGTCGCCTTTCATCTGCTGACCGTACTCGCGCTTCACGGTCGAAGCGAGGTACGCTGCGGACACGCCGAACATAGACGACGCCCTGCTTATCGCCGTGTTCATAACCGGCGGCAACGACGGGTTCACGTACCGCGTGTTGATTACCTCTTTCTGCTGCGCAGGCGTCATACGACGCGTCTCGCGGATAATGTCTTGGTCCCGAACAATGCGCGCCATGCGCGCCTGTGTGATCGGGTTGGACGACTTGGCCACGGTCTGTTGCGCAGCGGCGATTTCCTCTTGCGGAATGAGCGACGTTACGTCGTCTGCCCGTCCTTCCAGAAAGTCGATAGCTGCCCGTGCGTCCGCGTCGGCCTTCGTCTGTATCGCCTTGGACGCCGCGTCCGCCAAGGTCAGTACGCGTTCGAACCCGGCTTGCGAAAACTCCGCTGACCAATCCCTGTCGTCTGTGCTTTCAAGTTCCTGTCGGATTGCCTGTACGTCTTCGACCGTATCCGCCGTTTCCAGCATACCTTCGAAGCGCGACAGTGCGGCGTTTTCGCGCCACTTTTCCTTCATGCCTTCGCGCACGTGCGCAGGTACGTCGTCCCGCGTGTCGATTACGTCAAAGCCTTGTTGAATGTACTCGTCGTACTGCCCCGGCGATAGACGGATTTTGTTGTCAAGCGACGTAAGCGACGTGTTCGCTTGGTCCTTCGAATACTCCGCTGCCGTGCCCATTTCATACTGCGCGGCCCGCGACGACACAGAGTTGCGGTTAGCGGCCATTCGCTGTTTGTACAGCGTGCGCGCTTCGTCGTCTTCGATAGCTTCGGCCTGTTCGTCTACCCACGCGTCGTACTCGTCAAGCGTACGTTCTTGGTACCTTCCGCACCCGGTCCGACTTCATTGCGCAGTTCCAGTTCACGGCGTGTAAAGTCCGACTGCGCCACCGCATTCGCCGCCGTTTCCTTGGCCTTCTTTTCGCGCATCACTTGGATGCCCTGCGCCAGTTGGTCCATGCCTTGCGCGGCAGTGGCTAGGCCACGGGCCTGCCCCGCTCCGAACGCGTCGGCGGACGCCTGCGGCGACGGGACACCCGCTGTGGTGCCGACCGCTACGCGCGGTGACTTGGCTTGTTACTGTAGGTATGCGCGCCATTAGTTCATCCTTTGCAGGGCGTTTCCGACACCGCCCATTATACCACCCGCCGCAGCGGGCGCGATGCCGCGCCGCGTACTGCGTGCTTCCATACGTGACAGGTTGGCGCTTTCTTGCGCGCCGAGCATTTGCAGCGCCCCCTCACGCCCCCGCACCCGTCCTTCGTACTCAATGCGGTTCGCATCAAGTTCTTGTTCCACTGCGGTGTCTTCAAGTACGTCAAGCGGCGAACCCGCCATTGACACCCCGCTTGCGCCGTACGTCGCACGTATGGACGCCAGCACCCTGCGGTTTTCACGTCGCTTGTCGTCGGCGTCTATACGCGCTTGGCGCAGTGCAAGTTCGCGGTTCTGTGACGCTACAACGGCGTCACGATCCGAAAGCCTCGCGTTGTACTCGGACGACGCGGCCTGCGCCTGCATCCCCTGCACGGTGCTTAGGACGCCTAGTGCGGCGCTGCCGACAGTAAGCGCTGTCGTAAGCCCCGGCGCGGCGGCTGCGAGTGCGGTCATTACGGCCATGTCAGGCTCCCTTTATGAAAGCGTACAGCACTTCGTCGCCGCCGTCCGCCCCGTAGTGTTTCATGGGTTCCGGCGTCTCTCGTACAGCGCCAAGAAGTCTTAGCGAACCGGTGCCCGTCTTCGAAGTCGGCGGCTACCGTGACGTCTATGCGTATGTACGGTGACGCTTTTATCACCCGGCGCACCTTGCGCGTTATGTCCAGCATATGCGATCCGGCCCGGTCCGACAAGAGTAGCCAAGCCGCCGCCCTGTGCGGCCACACGGGCATTAGCCCCGCCGCCCCTATGCACCTGCTGCCGTCCCAGCCAGACAGCGCCATCGGGCCTTCCAGCCGCTCTGCTATGCCAGAGCGGATAAGGTCGGTGTGCTCCCCCTTCTGCGCCGCCTGCGGTGTGAAGAAAGTTAAATGGCCTGCCCGGTACGGGGTGTAGGTCAGCATTATCTATCCTGTGTATGAAGCTGTGGCATAATGGACGTGACGTTGAACGGCAACGTGCTGGACTTCGGACGACGGAACGCGATAACGCCGTCCATGTCGTAGCCCGGCGACGGGTTGATAGGTCCGATAAGCCCGGTGTACAACTCGACGTCTTCGAACTCGTCAAACGCGCCGGGGTATTCCAACGGTTCGTACACGTAGTCTTGTTCTTGCTCGTTCCACACGCCGACTTCACCGCCGAAACTGCGCCATACGCCGATAACCAAACTGTTGATACGTTTCTGTTTACCTTGCGCGGTGCCATCGGCTGCGCCGTTTTCCAAACGGGGCAGTACGCCCACGCTTTCGAACCCGACACCTACGACAATGTTTTCCGCTTCAAACTCAAGTTCAACAGCGCCGTTCGTTACCGTGAACGGACCGACAGGCGTAACGTCTGCCAACCCGTACACTTCTTCGCCTTCAAGATGTTGCAGTCCGTACACGGTCTGTGTCGCAGTCCCTTGGTACCGCAACCCTGCGTCCACAAAGTGCGCGTCTTCTAGTTCGGTTGTGAAGTCCCAGAAACGCGTCAAGCGTTCCACGTAGCGCCGCGTCTGACCGTTAACCGTCCGATTGGCCACGATCCACAGCGCATCTTGCAATTGGTCGCTCTGCGGCACGACCGCGAACGTTTCGACCTTGGCCCCAGAAAAGTCGTGTTGGTGCCAGCCTATGACGTTTTCCTCGCGGTTGTACGTCAAACCCACCACGGTGTCGTCTGCGCGCCGCACCCATACGATGCTGTGCGGTTCGGCGGCGTACTCCATTTCCACGAACGGCACTGCGCCAAGGTGGCTGGCCAACTGTGACATAGACGGCGACTTGTACCCGTCCGCTTCGAACACGTACGCGAACTCGCGTATCGCCCGTCCGCTGCGTTGAACGTACAGGGCTTGGTTGTCGATGCGGACGGGTTCCACGTTGGCGCTGCCGCGACGCGTAGCCGGGCGCGCTTTTATATTACGCGCCGTGAGTGCTTCGTCGGACGGTGACGACAGCGTGTATTCCTCTGACCCGGTTCCCATGAGCAACCCGCGACTGTCCGAACTTATCCAGCGGATACGCGACAGGCGGCGTGAGTTTAGACGTCCGACGACCGCGCTATCGTCCAGCACTACGCCGAACGTGTCGGTTTGGCTAAACCGCTCATACGCACCCGTCACTGACCCGGCGAACATGTCGGGATATTCTGTCGATCCGGCAAGCCACAACCTGTCTTCAAGAAAGTCCCCGGCAGCAGGCCAGCCTGTCGTGTCGGACCAGTACCCAAGCCGCCACTGCTGCACCGGTTCAAGGTCGATCAGCGGTTCGCCTTTAAGCAACACGTCCACGCTCGTCGTACTGTTTACTGCCGTTATCTCGACTTGACGCCACGACCCTTCGCTGCCCTTCAAACGTACGAGCCGTCCTACGTCTGCTCTGAAACCCGTCGTCGTCGTTTATGCCGTCCGTCTGACTAGCCGTGAGGGTGAACGTAGACGCCGACTTTTCGCGCAGGACGAGACGGCCAACGCGCGCCTTGATAGGTCCGTTGCGTGTAAGCTGAGACACGTTGAGCCGGTAGTACGTGTACGACGTGTCGTTTTCTATGTTGATGAAAACAGACTTGTTGTTGTCGTACAGAACGTAGTTGTTCTGCCGGTCAAGGACCGTCCACGACGAACCGTCGTTCGAGCCTTCGAATGTCCACGTTGACGGCGCGAAGTCTTTCGCCGTGTAGCTTCCGTCAGCGTTGTCAAGCGCAATGTGGATCGTGTACCCGTCGCACACAAACCCGCTGTCAGCCTGATACCCGATAACGCCTGTTTGGTCGGTCGTGCTTTCCCAGTACGTGTCTTTTTGTCGTCGTCAAACGCGTGCCAGTACGGATGCGACGCGTCCGCCGTAGACCCGAACGCGTCACCGCTAGGCGCGTCGTTCGCTGTCATTACGGGCACGGCGTTGCCCGTCGCGTCGGGCGTCAGCGTTGTGCTCCGCGCGTTTATGTCCAGATACGGACCGTCTTCAAACTCGACTTCCGTTAAGCGCCAATCGTACGTCCCAAACCGAGACAGCTTGCGCGGACGGGTCGAAGGTGTAAGCAGGTACATAACGTCAACCGACTGTACGTAACGTATCGCTTCGCGCTGCGCTTCTGTGTACTCGCAGGCCACGTGATATACCCGTGCCGCCTGCCCGTCCACTACCGTTTCGTCGGGGTACGCAATGTCAAGCGTGTATTCGTCTGTTGACTTCGCCGTGACGTTGGCCACTTCGCCATTGAGGTTGTAGCTTTCTGGGAAGCCCGACAGTACCACTTGGTCGCCGACTTCCGCGTCCATCCCGGCGGCGTCGATCACGATAAGCGCTTCGGCGGCAGACGTCACCGTGGCCGCGACCGGCGTGTAAACCTGCAACCCGTCCTCACGAAAGAACCGGATGCGGTCGGGTCCGAACTCCAACACGGCGGCTTGCTCGTTTGAGAACACGAACGGCAGCAGTACGCTTTTCTCACTCTCGTCCATGACAGGGGCTACGAACGCGGTGCCGGACCGGCCTATGGACGGCCCCTGCGGCGCTGCGACCGAGTTGCGCAGGGATTGCAGGGACGACGGGTACCGGTCTAGGTCAACGCGCCCTTGCAGCAGGTCCGAGAACTCGCCCGCGTTGAACGAGCGAACCATGGGGGACGCTTTGGCCATGTCAGTACCTTGCTGTTATGAATGGAAAGTCTTCGTCGTCTGACGTTACGTCTTCTGGCCCGATAACGAACGCGTTGTTCTTCGCCGCCTCTTTTACGGCTTCCTTGTACAGCCGGAACGCGTCTTCTTTCTTGGTGTTTGACTGCGTTGTGTATTCCACGCTTTCGATTGCGATACGGCACGCGAACACTTCAACGAACAGCGGGTCGAACTCTGTTTCGTCCGCGTTCGCCACGTAGTCTATTTTCAAGTCAGGATACGCGCTGTATATGAACCGACGCCGTTGCTTCCATTCGGTGCGCTTCGTGCGTACCGGGCGCAGACAGTCAACCGGCATGGCGTACTTGTACGGACGTTCTACGCCCGTCAGCACTTCGACCTGTGCGAGTGCGTAGTTACCTTCCAGTGCGAATACCCAACGGCGTTTGGCCAGTTCCGAACGTTTCCAGTGCACGTAGTTGCTTTGGATATGACGCTCCAAGGACGTGCGCGGCGGGTCCAGCCGCGATATGCGAGACGACCCTATCTTAGACATGCCGATGTTGGCTATCTGTACGTCCGTGAACATAGGGTCGTCTCCGTTGTTTTGGCTTACTCGTAGAGGTAGGCCAGCAGCACTTCGATAGTCGCGTCTGCGGGCATGGTCCCGCCGAGCACGGTACCGTACACCAACACTTCGTCGGTCGAATACATGTCGAACTTCAACGCAGTGCCGAGTGCGGCGGCGGTCACAGCGCCGGACACGTCCAGACCGTCCACAAGCGCGTCGGGGTCTGCCGCTTCGGTGTTGGCGGGTTGCGCAAGCGTATACGCGTCGTGGCCAATGTCGAGCGTACGACCAGACCCAAAGGCCGTAGTCGTGATGCGGGACAGGTGCGGCAGGATGCGTTTGCGGCCCGGTGCCAGCCAGAACAGCGCGATTGTGCCGTTTGCTGCAAGTGCTTCCGCTGCCGTGACCTTTGCGTACACGTAACGGAGTTTGCCGTGGTTGTCGATGGGGTATTTGCGGTAGCCGTCTGCGAGTTGCGCTGCGGCAATGTCTTTACCATGTTCCATGGTCGGTGCCTCCACTTGGCGTTGTTGCCCCGACGGGAAGCGCCGGGGCGGGGTTGCGACGCGCCACCATTGGCGCGCCGCTATAGCTTACGACGGGGTGCCCGCCTCAACACATTCAAGCTGCAGCACCTTGCCTTCTTCCAGACGGGTTGCCCCGGCGGTGAAGGTGGCGTGTGCCTGTTTGATGTTGTTCTTATCGGCACGCGGTCCGATCACGATGGACAGGCCGTCCCAGACGCCGAAGTGGTGGCCGTCAGGCACCCACACCGGACACTGGCGGATCGTCGCCGGACCGGCCACGGCATTCGTCGGAATACCCTTGCCGTTCGCGGACGTCCCGTTGTCTTCGTACGGCACGAACATGAAACCCATGAACTTCGACACTTCGCCGTCCACCAGCGGTTTGACGGCGTTGTAGTCGGACGAACCAACGGCAACTTCGCCCAGAAGGTCGTCGGTCTGTTCGGCGGTCACTGCGATATAGGGCGTCGCGGTGCGCAGGTTCACGTGCCGCTTTTTCAGCAGCTTCCGCGCGGCGCGCAGTTTGGCGATGGACATACGCGTGCCACCGTGCGGGATCACGTCTTGCGCCGGGAACGACGTGTCGGTCGTACCGTCTTTGCCCGTCTTCGCCACGGCGAAGAACTTGGACATGATAATCTCGTCCATCTTGCGGCCTGCGGCTTCGCGCATCCGTTCGACGTACGGCGACGTCGGGTCGTAGATCATCTTGAGCACGTCCAGCCGGTCGATCAGGATAGCACAGTCGTATTCCGTGCCCGTGATCCAGCGTTGGGTGTGTTCCAGTTCCGTCAGTTTGGTGTCGGCGTACGGCGTGTCGCGTTCGATGAACTCGACAGGACCGAGGAAGTTGACGACTTGCGATTTCTCGCCCAGTACGCACCGTTCGACACGTAGGGCGACAGGATGCCGCCTTCCTTGTTGAGTGCGGCTTGCACGTTGGCCGTGTACATCTTGACGTGATGTTCCGGCACCGAGTATGTGGCGACTGTTTCAGCCATGGTAAAAACCCCTTGTTGCTCTCGTTAGCCTGCCCGGTAGAACGAGGGTGTGCGCTCTAAGCGGCCCTCAAAAAGAAAGGGTAGCCGGACTGTCGGCTACCCTCTTTTACGGCAACGTTTGTAAGTCGTCAAGCGCGTGCGTACAGGCGTTCCATAAATTGCACAGCTTCTTTGTGGCCGGGGTGGTTCTTGTCGTTGTATTTCTTCTGGAACTCCGCGTCACCCTGCAACTGTTGTGCCTTCGCCGCAGCCTGTTCTTTCGTCATGTTGGCCGGGTCGTTCGGGTCGCCGCCGCCGTCGCCGTTGGTGAACCCGCCTTCGTCGCTTTTGCGGCCAATGGCGGCCAGCAGTTCAACGATAGCGGCGCTGCCGATCTGGTTTTCAACTTTCGTAACCAGTTCTTCGCTGATGCCCAGCGCCTGCATTGCGCGCTGCCCTGCGGCCCGGTTCTTCTCAAGGTCGCCTTCGCCGCCCCACTTTTCGGTCAGCGCTTGCAACTCTTGTTCGTTCTGCTGCGAAAGCTGGTCGTGCGTCGCGCCTTCTTGCTGCGCCGCAAACTCGTTCCACTTGTCGGCGACCAACTGCGCCTGCTTCGGCGACAGCCCCGCTTCGTGGAACGTATTTCGGGCAAACTCCATCATGGTGTCGTCCACCTTCACGTTTTCACCGAAGTTGAACTCATACCCGGCGGGTTCGGCGGGTCGGCCAAGTTTGCTGTAGAAGTCGCCCATTTGTTCCGGCGTGGCGTCGTCGCCCGGCAACGCAACGACTGTCGGGTCGCCGCGTTGCAATTTGGTCAGGTTGTAGTTCGCAAGCGCCAGTTCGGCGGGGTTTTGTACCCTTTCGCCTCGACGTGTTGCCGCGCCGCTTCTTCTGGGATTGCCGCGTGCCACGGCTGTGCGTTGTCCCCTTCGCCGACGTTCCACACACCTTCTGCCGAAGACCAAGGGGCTTCGACCGGGTGTGCAGCGCCGCCGCCGTTTGGGGTGTCGCCGCCGCCGGGGTTGCCCTCGCCTGCGCCTTCCCAAACGATACGTTGCTGGCCGATCTTAAAAATGTTCATGTTTCCGTTCCTGTTATCCTTGCGTCTCTGCATACCTCTTTATCAACGTGTCGTGGCTGAGACGCGTATATTCCACGATGCGTTGAAACACTTCACGACGCGCTACGAACCTGTCTTGCATCCGTGGGTCGCTTTGCCATTGCGGTTCGTACGCTTTGCAGAACCACGCCAAGTCTCGCATAACAAAGTCAACGTCGTCTGACGTTGCGTTGCCGCTTACGAACAGACGGCTGTACGCTTCTTTGCTGCGGCGCAAATGCGCAACGACAGCTTCGTCGCGTTCAACTTGTTGGTCATACACGGCGTCCTCTGCGCGCTGTGCGACTACCCGGGTCGAACAGGTCGCCGTCTAACTCGTCCCCGCCTACGAAGTCGTCGCTCATTTACCTACCTTTCCGTCCTTGCATTTCGGTCACGGTCTTTGCCGCAGATGCCAACGCCGGTGCGTTCTGCATAATCTCTGAGTTTTGCGCCTGCGCCTGACGATCTTCGCGGTTCTTTTCAACGGCGTCTTGACTGTTCATCCAGCGCGCCGGTACGGCCATGTAATCGGAGATTTTCCGGCAGGGCGTCGTCAAAGTTGTAGTGGTCCAGTACGGACGTATCCTGCGTCGCGTTGGCGATGTTCAACGCCATTTCGACCGAACGCATGAACCCGCTAACTTCCTCTGCGTACATACTCTTGGCCAACGGCGACGTGTATACGACTTCGTACTCGCCTTGCGCCTCAACCAGTTCCGGCGGCATTTCGGCAGCACGCCCATTTCCGCAAGAATGTCGATTTCGCGTTCAATCAGCGGTCCAAGAAACTCGGACTGCAGACGTCCCATGGTCGGCGACAGCAACGCCGCTTTCTCCGCTACGCGTTCCATGACTTCCGTTGCCGTCATTTCCGGCGTGTCGGTAAGTATCTGGAACAGGGTGACAAAGAAACAGTCTTCAATGTCGGCGCGTTCGTCTTGCAGCAACACTTCGCCTACGCGGAAGTCGCCTGTACGCAGCGGCTTGATAAGTTCGCGGCCTTGGTTGTCCACGCCGCCGTAGTTCACCGCGCCCGGTCGCAGGTCCACTTCGCCGTTCATTGCGTTATCGTCGTGCGCCAGCAACACGGGGTCCACCGCTTTGTTGCCTTGCTTCAAGTTCGTCTTCTTCATGGCGGACGCGCCGCCCAAGGCAGCAATGCCCATCATCGCCGGGCTGTACCCGTACGGGTCGCCAGATACCGTTGACGTGCGCGGCACCTTGTACGGCATGGACCGGTACCCCATTTCGTCGCCGACGTACTCTTTGTCTTTGACGCAAATGTACGAACCGCGTACGGGGTGCCTGCGGTTGTCAATGGCCTGCGGGTCGTAGTCGTCCTTCAACAGAAATGCACATAGTGCACGAACTCGAAGTACGTTTGCTCGTTCTGTTGCGGCTTTGCTTCTTCCGCCTTCAACCCCGTGGGGAGTGGCGTTTCGGGAACTTCTCTTTGAACTGTCGCACGTTCAACCAGAACCGGCGGAACACGCCAACCACTTCGCCTTCGTCGTCCACAAGCATGAACACGTCGCGCATTGGACACGCAATGTACTTGATGCCGCGCTGCCGGTGCATCATGGACGGTTTGCGTTCGCCGACGTACACAGGTCCGTTCCCGAACACGCCCATAGAGCCGTACACTTCGTTTGACGTCACGCGGAACCGCGCGCCGGGGTGATACCGGTACTTGAACATGATGTTCTGCAGGTCGTCAAAGTACGCACGTACGCGGCGCTTCTTGCGCAACGACGTGTCCGACGCCGTAAGCCCGTGCCACTTCTGGCCCGCCGGGGTCGCCAGCCGTTCCAGAATGGCCATGTACTTCGGCAGGCTGCGGGCACCCGTCGTGTCGAACGCCACGCGCCGGGCAGCGGTCTGGTTCCCGCCGAACTGCGCCGGGCCGTCGGTCAACCACGACGAATAGCGCCCCGGCAGACAGTGAGCCACCGCCATGCGCCAATCGCTCTCGTAGCCGGACCGGATGGACTTGGCCTGTTCATACAGGCGTATGACGTCCTCTGCGCTCTGCGGTTGCCCTGCATGTTACGTCCTCGCCGAGCCGCCTAGGAAGCGGCTGGCATAAGACCCGCCGTTCGCGCCCTGACCCCCTGTCAGCATGGTGGCGGCACGTCCGCCCCGGTTGAAGAACCGGGCGCGCTGTTGCTCCGCTAGGGCTTCGGTTTCCGCTGCGGACCGTTCGGGCGGCGGCGGCAAGGGTTCCGGCTGTTTGACAGCGGGAGTGCTGGGTTTACTCACCATGGGTGCCTCACATATGTAGCGGGTCGTCTTGCATCTTGGCTAGTCGGCCACGGTTGCTTGCTCGTAGGTTGTTGCGGTCCCGGCGTGCCACCTTGACAGCGAACGTCAGCGCCAATGTATCCGCTTCGTCCGGTGAAGGCAAGCCGCGCTTTTTCATGTCCTCTTTGGCTTCCAGCTTGATCCGTTGTTCGTGCCTGTCCAGCCCGTACATGATCGTCTTAAGCTGTTCCTTAAGTGCGTCGTCGTCTTCGATGCAGCCGCCTTCGTACAGCCAATCGCGCATCGCCGCCCAGTATTCGGCACGCTTGTTGACGTAGTGTTCGTGGTTTATGGCCGCGCTGCCGGGGTGCACTTCGTGTATCCGATAACCCTTATCCCGCAGTATGTCGATAACGCCTGCGCCCGGCCCGGTACTTTCAATGACCACGGCGTCCGGTCGTTTGGCGTTTATCTCGCGTGCGGCAATTTCCGCCAGCTTCACCGTTGACAGTTTGCCGAACTTCAACGCCGGTATGCTGCGCCCGTCACGTCCTTGGCGGAATTTGATAACGCTTTTGTCGTCACCGAAACGTGCAACGTCAATCGCCATGATAAGCGCAGCACCTATGTCTCCGTAGTCTTCGCGTTGCGCCGCCTCTATCACGGCGTCCGCCATGATGAAGCCGTTGAAACTCTGCGACGGGAACTGGCCTTTAACCCGCACCTTCGCTTCGTCGCTGTCTTCGCCGTACTTGCGGATAATGTCGTTCAAGGCGTTCTTGTTGGTGAACGACACTTCACGGCTGTCAACGTGACGCGTCCGGTAGAATGCGGCGTGCTTGTCGAAGCAGTCGGCAAAGTTGCCGTCCGGCTTTGTCGGGTTCCCGAACCCAAAGAAGAACGCTTCACCGTCGGTAAGCGCACCGTCTGCAACTTCCCAGATTTTCGGGTATACGCCCGAGGCTTCGTCAAACACGACGGCCACGGTTTTGCCTTCGTTGTGCAGACCGGCGAACGCTTCCGTATTCGTCTCGGACACTGTGGCCGCTGTCGCCCGATAGTTCTTGCGCTTGCTTTCAGGGTACGCCGCAAAGCTAAGTGCGGTCGCGGACCACACGAACCAGTGCTTATTCAGCGCCAGATTGTGCCACTTGGACAGTTCGGGCCACGTCTTGTCCTCTAGCTGGAACTGTGTGGACGCCGTGACTGCCATGCGCGTATCTACCCGCGTTGACATGAGGAACCATATAATCCACGACACGAAGGCCGACTTGCCGATACCGTGCCCCGACGCAATGACGAGCCGGTACACTTCCATGTCCAGCCCCAAATCCTTACGGATCATGTTGTCTTTGATTGCGTCGCCTAGCGCGATCAGTTCTTCACGCTGCCAATCCTCAGGGCCGTCCTTGTCGTGCAGCGGGTTGAACGATCCGTCGGCTAGTGTCGGCTCACCCCACGGGAACACCGCCATGACGAAGCCTAGCGGGTCGTCGTAGAACCCGGCGATGAACTCCGCTAGTTCGCGTTCCTTCTGTACACTTAGGTTGCCTGACACGTACGCCTGTCCTATATTGGCCGAAAACGAGGAATGAGCATGTCCCTTCCATACGACTATTACCCTGCGGTTCTATACGCCATTGACTTAATCAGTCAAGGACACACGGTTACGTCGTCGTGCGATCAGTCGAACATAAGCGTCAACACGTTCTGGTCTTACGTCAACAAAGACGAAACGCTAAACGCCATGTACATCGAAGCGGACCAGCGCGGCGGCGACGCCATGGCAGACGCGCTTATCAATATTGACAACCACCGCATACACGGACAGTCGGACCCCAAAATGGCCAAGGTCATTTCCGATAACATCAAGTGGGTGTTGTCGAAGCGCAAGCCGAAGGACTACGGCGACCGTGTGCAGGTTGACCACTCTGTCACCGTGGACGTCGCAATCACAACGGCGCTGGATGCTGCGCGTCGCCGCACGCTGTCTTACGGGGACGCAGGGCAGCTTGAGCACGCGGACGTCATTGACGCCGAGTACACCGACGAGACAGAAGACGAACGCATTATGCGGGAACTGTTCGGCTGACAAAAAGAACGCCCGCGCTTGGACAGACACGGGCGTCAAGTTAACCTCAGGCAGAGGCGTGCAGAAAAACGAACCTTGGCAAGCTCGTTCGAGTATCCTAGCCGCTACTCCCTGCCCTGTCAACCAAACGAAATGCCGCCCCTGCGTGGCGGGTCGCAGGGGCGGCATACGGCGTCCGTGAGTGGTCGCGGGGTAGCGATCCCCGACGCCGGTTCTAGACGACGGGTTTCAGGTTGTCAACCGTGCCGTGCAGGCTGTCGCGGTCCTGCAGTTGCGCCTGCGCCTTGGCCAGTTTGTTCCGTGCGTCGTCCCGTTCGGCAATCACGCGTTTCAGGTCCGCTTCCATCATCGCAACCCGGTCGCCGTCACTTTCGCTGTCGTCGGTCGTCGTGGGCCGCGCCAGCACGTGCAGCAGCAAGTCTGTCCGTTCTTCGTCGGTCAGGTCTTCCCACGCATCGACGTCCAGCCCGCTTTCCGAGAACGCTTGCGTAGACGCGGCTTCAAACCGCTCTGCCCCGACGACTTCGCTCAACCGGTCTTCAAGCGACGATGCCGCTTCTGCGGGTTCGATTTCCGCTGCGCCTTCAACAACCTTGACGATGTACGTGCCTTCGTCCAGTGCGCGCAACTCGTCTTCTTCGCTGTCTTTCGAGTAGACGCCCGGCACAACCACCGTTTCGTCAGTCGCTTCCAGTTCCGCAATCTTCGCCTTCGCTTCGGCAAGTTGCGAGGTCAGTTCATCTTTTGTCGGCATGGCCGTATCTCCTATATGTCGCGCACCCTTGGCGCGCTCTTTCTGTACACAGTAAGGCCACAGGTACAAGGGTTCCGCCTTATTGTCAATCTGCGACGCACGCGGTTTCTCCGTTGTACACTGTGTGCAACCCCGTAAGAGAAATACCCGTCAGAATTTTAGAATTGCACACTGCGACAAGCCGGACGCTTTGCACGTTACGATGAAGGCACCCCGTCGTTCATCTTTGACGAACTCTATCCCCTTTGATTACGCATTGTCGTTCACCTTCGGCAAACTCTATTGCGCATTGCGCGTTACGCACTGTGTGTTTTGTATTATTTTTATTTGCGTATTGTGCAAATCGGCCTTTTCGGGTCTTAAGCGCGCAGGTCAATCGGCCCCCCGCCCCCGGTGCACCCCCTCCCCTTGTCGCAATCGCTGTGCGCAAAGTCCGTTTCGATGCCAGACATTTAACATAATACTGATTATGCGCCTAAAAGATTGAGTGTTCTGACTTA